>NW_007248479.1:20960-25271 GCF_000164805.1 Carlito syrichta
GAGACCAGCCCAGGCAACTTGGTGAGACCTCGTCTCTACAATAAAATAAAAAATAGCCGGCCGTGGTAGCGCATGTCTGTAGTTCCGGGCTACTCAGAAGGCTGAGGTGGAAGGATTGCTGGAGCCCAGAAGGTTGATGCTGGGGTGGCCGTGAGCGTGCATGCCACTGCGCTCCAGCCTGGGTGAAGGAGTGAGACTCCAACTCAAAAACAACAAACAAACAACCTCGAACCTAGTAGCCTCCTAATCCCTCTGGGACCTCCCCCTCCCACCCCACCCCTAGGGAACCAGTCATCTACCTTCAGTCTCTATGGTTTTGCCTATTCTGGACTTTTCATATAAATGGAATCTCATAGTATGTCTGTTAGCATCATGTTTTCAAGGTTCATTGGTGTTGGAGCACGTGTCAGCATTTCACTCCTTTTCGTGGCCAAATAACATCCTATAGGATGGATATATCACATTTTGTTAATCCATTAATCAGTTGATAGGTATTTGGGTTGTGTCCACCTTTTGGCTATTATAAATAATGCTGCTGTGAACATTGGCGTACAGGATTTTGTACGGACATATATTTCCAATTCTCTTCTGTACATATGTATATCTACAGTGGAGTTGCCGGGTCCCATTGTGACCCTATGTTTACCCTTTGCAGAAACTGCTAGATTTTTTTCCAGAGTGGTTGCACCATTTTACGTTCCCCACCAGCAACACATAGGGGTTCTGATTTTCACGGGAGGGTTTTAAGGAGGGCAGTGACATGATCTGATGTTTAAAAGATTCCCCTGGCCAGGCTCAGTGGCTCAGCCTGTATTCCCAGCACTTTGGGAGGCCGAGGCAAGTGGATTGCCTGAGCCTGTGAATTCAAGACCAGCCCAGGTACCTTGATGAGACCTCGTCTCTATAATAAATCAAAAATTAGCTGGGCATGGTAGCATGCGCCTGTAGTTCCAGCTACTTGGAAGGCTGAGGCGGAAGGATCGCCGGAGCCCAGCAGGTGGAGGCTATGGTGGCTGTGAGCATGCAACTGCACTCCAGCCTGGGCGACAGAGTGAGACTCCAACTCAAAAAAAAAAAAAAAAAAGATCCTGCTGATGTCTGTAGGGAGCGTGGAATGAAAGGAGGCAGGAAGCAATCTTGAGGGTGGCTCAGACAGGGACGGCAGCAGGAGTGGTAAAAAGGCAATTTGGGGATATATTGGGAGGTGGCTGGAACTGCCAGAAAAGGGATGTTTTCCTGGCTTTGGGACTTTCTTAGGCTCCCACTTGCCAGGCTAGAAGAGCAGGCCAAGCCCGGTGTAGTGGCTCATGCCTGTAATCCCAGCATTTTGGGAGGCGGAGACAAGAGGATTGCCTGAGTCCAGGGGTTCAAGACTAGCCTGGGCAGTTTGGCGAGGCTTTGTCTCTACAATAAATCAAAAAAATTAGCTGGGCGTGGGACGTGCGCCTGTGGTTCCAGCTACTTGGAAGTCTGAGACCGAAGGATCGCCCGAGCCCAGTCCAGCCTGGGCGACAGAGTGAGACTCCGAAACACACACACACACACACACACACACACACACACACACACACACACACACAGGAGCAGGCCACCCTTCCCTAGCAGAGGCCCCTGTCTCCCGCCTAGGAGCTGAGAATCCTGGTGGACTACGACGAGAAAGGCTACCTCCTGCAAATCTTCACCAAGCCCATGCAGGACCGGCCCACGCTCTTCCTAGAAATCATCCAGCGCCACAACCACCAGGTACGGTCTGTCACCCGCAGGCCCGAGGAGGCAGGCAGGTAGCACGGTGGGCTTCCTGGGTCCCCAGCTCACCTCGTCTCTCCCCTGGTCCAGGGTTTTGGAGCTGGCAACTTTAACGCACTGTTCAAGGCTTTCGAGGAGGAGCAGGATCTGCGGGGCAACCTCATCGACGTGAACACCAACGGCGTGGTGCCGGGCATGTAGGCCCCGCCCATCCCGCCCGCCCCACCGAGGCCCCGCCCACACGCCGGCGGAAGGCCACGCCTCCCGTTTCTGGAGCACGCCCACCTCCCGGGCCCTGAACCTCGTCAGACCCTTCCCCGCGGGCCTCGCCCTTAGACTCCGCCTACAGCCGGCTCCGGGACCCAAGGCCCCGCCCACCTCCCGGCCACGCCCCTTGGCCGGGCGGCTCTCTGCTCGCGCCCTCCTGAGTAAAGCGGCCCCGGGTCGCAGGAGGTGTCGGTGTGTGCCGGCGGTGGAGCAGTGGCGCCTCTTCGCCGCCAGGGGGAGGCCGGGAGCGAGAGCACGGAACGCGAGGAGGCGCTGGTGCAAACAAGCGCTGTGCTAGGTGGGACCGCTCCGGGGGTGGGGGGGAGTTCTGGAACCAGCGGAGGCAGGGGGCTTGCACTCTAGAGGGAAGGACAGATGGCGCCGTTTCGTAGAGTGGAAAATATTATTCGGACAATAAAGCAGGCGATGACAGTGTCGAGGGGAACGTCGCCGAGTGTCTAACTTCGGTCCGGGGGGCCCCTCTGCGAAGGTGACTTTTTGGGGAGCCATTTATGGGAAAATCCGAGCAAAGAGTGTCTCAGGAAGAGGGGACAGCAAGGGTAAAGGCCTGAGTGGGGCACGGAACTTGGCGGCGTCTTGTCCAAGGCTTTATGCTCTCCAAGGATGAGCTGTCTCCAGTTTTGCCTCCCCGAGCCCAAACTTCCGGACCAAGGAGGGGAGAGAGTGTTAGTCCAGGGACTTCTGCTCAGCTGTCCCCGGATCGTGGCTCCTTGGCTTCTCACCTGAGAGATAAACCAGGCAGGAGGGATCGGAGCCTCTCAGCATCTGGCCTCCACCCTCAGCAGGGCAGTGCCAGTGTCAACCCAGGGCAGCGCCCCCGCCCCCAGCCTCGCTTCCAGTGGGGACTCCTTCTGGAAAGGGGCTCATTCATACTCAAGTGTGAATGATCCTTGCAACAGGATGAGGCCACCGGGCGCAGCGGCTCACGCCTGTATTCCCAGGAGTTCGAGATCAACCTGGGCAACCCGGTGAGACTTCATCTCTACAACAACACCAAAAAATTAGCTGGGCCTGGTGGCACACGCCCGTAGTCCCAGCTACTTGGAAGACTTGAGGCGGAAGGATCGCCTGATCCCAGCAGGTGGAGGCCGCGGTGGCCGTGGGCGTGCCACTGTACTCCAGCCTGGGCGACAGAGTGAGACTCCAACTCAAAAAAAAAAAAATAGAGTCCATTGGGGGAGAGCTGCTGGGCCTAAAACCTAAAATCCTTGGAAGGAAATTCTTTCTACAAAACCAGGGAGGAGCCAGGCCAGTGGCTCAGCCTGTAATCCCGCGCCTTTGGGAGGCCGAGGTGAGTGGATTGCCTGAGCCCGCGGGTTCGAGACCCGCCTGGGCAGCGAGACCTCATCTCTACAATAAATAAATAAAAAAAAAAATCAGCTGGGCGTGGTAGCACATGCCTGTAATTCCGGCTACTTGGAAGGCTGAGGTGGAAGGATCGCCGGAGCCCAGTAGGTCGAGGCTGCGGTGGCCGGGAGTGGCCACTGCACTCCAGTCTGGGTGACAGAGTGAGACTCCAACAAAAAAAAAACCCAGGGAAGAGGAGGTGGAGGGCGAATGGGGTCTCCTTTCTGTTTCTAATGCTTGACACTCCTCCCTGAGGATATAAGCCAACTCAGTAATAGATCTTAGCAGTCAGACCTCAGTGAAAGGGAAACAAATCTGGACCAGGTACAGTGGCTCATTCCTGTGATTCTAGCACTTTGGAGACAGGAGGATCCTCTTGAAGCCAGGAGTTCAAGACCAGCCTGGGCAACATAGTGAGACCCTGTTTCTACAAAAAAAAAAAATGTGTTTAATTAGCCAGGTGTGGTGACATGCGCCTGTATTTTCAACTTCTCCAGAGCCTGAGGCAGGGGGATTGCTTGAGCCCAGGAGTTCAAGGCTGCAGTGAGCTATGACTGGGTCACTGCACTCTAGCCTGGCCACAGAATGAGACCCTGACTATTGGAAGGAAAAAAAAAAAAAAGCCGGCCTCGGTGGCTCAGCCTGTAATCCCACGCCTTTGGGAGGCTGAGGAGAGTGGATTGCCTGAGCCCGAAGGTTCGAGACCCACCTGGGCAGGCGAGACCTCATCTCTACAATAAATCAAAAAATTAAGCCGGGCTCGGTGGCTCAGCTTGTAATCCCGTGCCTTTGGGAGGCTGAGGTGAGTGGATTGCCTGAGCCTGTGGATTTGAGACCCACCTGCGCAGCGAGACCTCATCTCTACAATAAATCAAAAAATCAGCCGGGCGTGGTAGCGCATGCCTGTAATTCCAGCTACTCGGAAGGCAG
>NW_007248479.1:25402-28501 GCF_000164805.1 Carlito syrichta
GCCTGTAATCCCAGCACTTTGGGAGGCAGAGGTGAGAGGATTGCCTGAGCCCAGGAGTTCCAGACCAGCCTGGGCAACTTGGCAAGACCTCATCTTTACAACAAATCAAAAAATTAGCTGGGCATGGTGGTGCGTGCCTGTAGTTCCAGCTATTTGGAAAGCTGAGGCAGTAAGATCATCTGAGCCCAGCAGATCGAGGCTGTGGTGGCTGTGAGCGTACCACTGCACTCCAACCTGGGCAACAGAGCAAGACTCTGACTAAAAAAAAAAAATAGCACCGGCACAGAGTCAGAGTCAGCACTTTCTAAGTGTTCTTTTTACTTTTAGAGGAGCTGTTGTCCAAATCTGCATCATACGGTATATCCCCCTTCCATCTGCCCTGTGTACACAGACATCTTGAGTTAGGGCTCCTTTTTTTTTTTTATTTGAGAGAAAGAGTCTCCCTATATTGTCCCAATTGGACTCGGACTCCTGACCTCAAGAGATCCTCCTGCTTTGGCCTCCCAAAGTGCTAGGCTCACAGGCATGTGCCATCACACCCAGCGTCTTTTATTTTGTTTTATTTATTTTTTGAGTCAGGGTCTCACTCTTTTGCCCAAGCTGGAGTACAGTGGCATGATCATGGCTCACCACAGCCTCCAACTCCTGGGCTTTCAGTCTTTCTACCTTAGTCTCCTGAGAAGCTGGGACTACAGCTGTGCACCATTACACCTGGCTAAAATTTTTATTTTTATTTTTTATTTTTGGTAGAGATGAGGTCTCACTATGTTGCCCATAGTGAGACTCCCGGGCTCAAGCAATCTTCCTTCCTGCTTCAGCCTCCTGAGAATCCAGGAAGGGCCTCCAATTTTGGCCCTCAGAGCAGAACCAATAAAGGATTTATCTCGTGGGACTGAAGAGGGGCAGAGGAGGAAGTGGATGGATTAGAGAAATAAGGAAGAAACATCAGCTTTGGTAGGTGAGGGAGGGGCAAGGAAGAGGCCTGGATCGCTGGGTTTTAAGCTTCGGTGATCAGCGGCAGGCAGGGGTGGGTAGAGGTGGGAAACAGAAGTGTCATTGACCAGTGTGGCAGTAGGAGCAAGTTCAAGAGAGATGAAGCTCAGGATTGGATGTGGGTCCTCTGGTGCCTTGGGCTGGACTCCCTGGATTGCCCTGGTGGTGGCTTGCAAGGCTCCACACTGACTGTCTCCCCACCCACCATCTCCCCTCCCTAGTTCAGATGTGGCCCTTTTGCTATTTCTCAAACACACCAGGCAAGTTCCTGCCTCAGGGCCTTTGCACTCACTCTTCCTCCTGCCTGGAACACCCTTCACCCCGGATGTTCACAGAAGTAACTCCCTTCTCACCTTTGAGCTTTGTTCAAATGTTCAATGGAGTTTTGACTTCTGACTACCTTATTTAAAATTGTGGCCGGGCTTGGTGGCTCAGCCTGTAATCCCAGCACTTTGGGAGGCCGAGGCAAATGGATTGCCTGAGCCTAGGGGTTCAACACCAGCCCAGGCAACTTGACGAGACTTCGTCTCTATGATAAATAAAAAATTAGCCGGTTGTGGTAGCACGCGGCTATAGTTCCAGCTAGTTGGAAGGTTGAGGTGAAAGGATCACTGGAGCCCAGCAGGTCAATACTGGGGTGGTCGTGAGTGTGCCACTGCACTCCAGCCTGGGCGATAGAGTAAGACTCCGACTCAAAATAAATAAATAAAATTCTACGCTGCCCCCAAACAGACACCCCCTTCTCTTAGCTATTTTTCTCTTTACTACAGCATTTATTTATTTTATTTTTTTGAGTCGGAGTCTCATTCTGTCGCCCAGGCTGGAGTGCAGTGGCATGCTCATGGGCACTGCAACCTCAACCTGCTGGGCTCAGGCAATCTTTCCGTCTCAGCCCTCCAAGTAGCTGGAACTACAGGCACATGACACCATGCCCGAATAACTTTTCTGATTTATTGTAGAGAAGAGGTCTTGCCAAGTTGCCCAGACTGGTCTTGAACCCATGGGCTCAGGCTATCCTCTCACCTCGGCCTCCCAAATTGCTGGGATTATAGGTGTGAGCCACCACACCCGGCTGATGTGCGTTTTAAATAATGCTTGCTAATATCTAATTTTTCCTCCTAACGTGCAGCAATTTATGCTTCTACGAATGTCACATGAGAGCTCCCTGCCTCCTGTTCACCAAAACCGGTCTTCTTCCACCTTCTAATGATTTGCCACTTTGAGAGGGGGAAATAGCATTATGGAGTGATTCACCTTTCTCTCATAAGAAGTGAGGTGCAGTATCTTTTCAGCCATATCGCTTTTGCTAAGGTTTTAACATTTTCCTCCTCGGAGATGCCACAGACACCAGCTGTGGGCCCCTTGATATCCTCCACTGGATCAGGCAGAGCTGAGACCCACTGGGGGCACAGCCCTTCCAGAATGCTACCAACACTGGATATATTTAATTCTTCTCCAGATATACCATGGTATCAATTCCTTCCCTCATCAAATGCCGACCCAAGGGACTTCTCTGTGTTTTTGTTTTTTAGTTGGAGTCTCACTCTGTCACCCAGGCAGGAGTGCAGCAGCACACTCAGGACCACCGCAGCCCCAACCTGCTGGGCTCAGGGCGATCCTTCCGTCTCAGCCTTCTAAGTAGCTGAAACTACAGGTGCAACCCACCAGGCCCAGCTAATTTTTTGATTTATTGTAGAGACGAGGTCTTGCCAAATTGCCCAGGCTGGTTTCGAACTCCTGAGCTCAGGCAACTCTCTCACCTTGGCCACCCAAATGGCTGGGATTATAGGTGCAAGCCACCACACCCAGCTCTGTGTTAAAACATATTTGAGGAAACACTATTCCAAGTACTTCTTGTGACAGCAACAGGACACTTGATCTTGATTCCTTGATTGCAGACCTAATGGTGTCAGAAACCTATGGTTTTAGGGGGAAAAAAATCTAGAAGACAAACTTAAAAGCTGTGGAAAGTCTAATCTAACTATGATTTGGCCCCATTCACACAGCCACCTACAGGCTCAGAGTTTAAGAACGGATGGTCTGGCTGGGCTTGGTGGCTCAACCTGTAATTCCGCACCTTTGGGAGGCTGAGGTGAGTGGATTGCC
>NW_007248479.1:28787-32528 GCF_000164805.1 Carlito syrichta
GAGTGAGACTCCAACTCAAAAAAAAAAAAAGAACAGATGGTCTGAGTGGACCACCCCACCCCACACATGGACCAGCCTACCCTCTAAGTGGGCAGAATGTGCTCCCAACAGAAAAATGAGGAAAGGGAGAGAGGAGAGCGAGAGACGGCGTATCTGTAAGAAAAGTCAGTATATTTATGGTTTGCTTTATAAAAGTTACTATAATACAATGGTACATAGTATTGAATTCACAAAAATATGAACAAATATTTACAGCAAGACACACAACGGAAACACTTCTCTTCAAAACAAGTTACATACGGGTGACGGAGTCTATACACACAAACGTCCCTAAAACTGATTGGATCTCTTCTTTGCAGGGGAAGGGAGGGAGAGAAAAGGGAGGGGAAAAAAGCAGAAACCCCCAACTCTTCAAAAGCAGAGATCTGTTCAAGGAAAATGAAGGGGTTGAAAGCAAAATGAATGAACACATTTCTGGATTATTGCAAACCATTCTGGGGGCGGGCGGGGGCTCCGGGGACAGGGGAGGCCCAGCCTCTCACTCTTCGTGAAGGCCGTGAGCTCAGCACTGGGCCGGAGGGTTGGGCAAGGGGAGGCCGGAGTGGAGCGGGGCAGGGTGAGGCCCCTCCCCCGGTTTCCTCACCGCCCCCCTTCTCTCTTTTGGGGGGCAGAAGAGGGGTAGAATGAAGACAGCCCCTTGGGGGCTGCACAAGGAACTTAAAACCAGCCATCTCTACAAGCTACACATTTCCTCATGTGAAAAATAAATATTTCCTCGGTTGCACAATTAGGCAGAAAACCGCAAACGGAAGAGAAGGTCGCCGCTGTGCCCAGGTGCCCCCTCTATGTCTTAATGCCACGGATTTCCTTGACCTTGAAACCGGAGGGCACAGTCTCAAATAGAGAGGGCCGAGGGTGAAGAAATTAAAAAAAAAAAAACAAAAAAAAAAACACACAACAAAACCACCAACGACAAAAAAAAGAGAAAAATAACAATTCTTTGTACAGAATTTACATGATACAAGCTTGACACAAGCTGAGATACAGGGGGCTCCGCGCGCGTCCGGGGTGGCCGCGACTCCTACACGGGCACTCTCGTCTTGGTGAGGACTCCCGGTCACAACAGTCACCGTCCAGAAATTATTTACACGCCTGCTCTGCTTTCAGGGGGACAGGGGACTTGCTTCTGTGTGTGTCGGTATTTTTTTTTTTTTTGGAAGTACAAAGAAATGAATGAGCACAAAAGTCTTCCCACATGTTTCTACAAGAAACAATGTTCCCAAGAAGAAGTCCTTTACGGCAGCCTATATACAGAAGTCGCTTCTGAACTTCAAAAACCTATTTTTTCCCCTTTGTTTTGATTTTATACACGCACAAGAAAAAAAAAATCCATGGAAATAAACCCTGAAGAGGATGGGAAGGGGCTTGAAGGGGCTAAAAGAAAAAAAAAAAGATCCAAGACTTACATCTGAGTTTTAAAATCTTTTCCAAGATTTCTTTTCTTTTCTCTGGGAGAAATAAACCTGCTCACTCCGAAAATAAATACGCTCTGGCCTTCTTGGGGGAGGGGCTGCTGGCATGGGAGGGGGAGGTGGGTGTGGACCAGGGTGAGCGGGTGAAGCTTATCGACAGAAAAATGCCACACGCAGACGGTCGGACAACCCGTAATGGCGGGATGGGGACCCGCCTGCCCCGGGAGCCCCCCCCAGCCCAGGGTGAAGGCAGGGCAGGAGAGAGCGGCCGCAGCCCTCCCCAGCCCGGGTTCGCGCCAGGGCCTCCTGGAGGCTCCCTCGTTGCTGGCATCCGAATGAGAAAGTAAACATTGAACCCAAGATCTGGGGGTGGTGGGGCGTGGGGTGGCAGGGAGAGCCCAGAGAGGACCTTCCTGCCTGGGACCAGCTTGGCTCCGCCGGGTCTGCCCGGGTGGGTGGCGCCCCAGGCCGCTGGGGAAGGAACGGGCGGGGACAGGCGTGGGGTCTCCCTCTGCATCCACAGGCAGAGAGGGGGCCTTTCGGGGCGTAGTGTTCTGAGGTCCAGGCTGCGAGCCCAGCCCGCCTCCTCCCCGCAGCACCGGGCCTGGGGTCCGGCCCGAGTGGGGTCGGAACACTGGCCGACCCGCGCTCACACCGAGGCCTCCGCACCCCCAGAGGGGCCCCTCTCTGATTCTGCCTTCACATTTCAACGGTTAAAATGTCTTTTCTTATGACGAGGAAGAAAAGGAAGAGAAGACAAAACAACGTAGCAGCATTCACGGGATGAGGCTGAGGATCAAGATGGGAAAGAGAAATGACAGAGAAGAGGAAGAGGGAGGGAGAGAGGGAGACGGAGAGGGAGGGAGAAAGAGAGAGAGACAGAGAGAGGAATTGATGCTGGAGTTCAACAAAAGTCCTGAAAGGAGCCTTTTTGAAAAACGAAAGAGACGTGGGCTGAACGACAGAGAAGCCCTTTCCCGCTGAGGGGCTGGAGCCGCAGGCTCCTGGGGGTAGTGTGGGGGCGCCAGGCCCTGACATGGCCGCTGGGTAGAGGACAGCACCTGAAATGGGGGAGGGCGGTGGAGCCAGGCCCCGGGGCCGGGGGTCCACGCTCAGGAGCCCCGGAGGCGGCTGATATCCTTCAAGTTTGGCACGGGGGCCTAGTTGAGGGTCCCCCGGCAGTTCTCGGAGCCGCAGAGGCAGGGGATCTTGACGTCCTCGATGGGGAACTTGTAGTCGTAGGTGATCTCCTCGTTGACGTTGATGTGCTGTTTCGAGTAGATGACAATCTTCTTCTGTGACTCTACCGTGATCACCTTGGCGTAGCAGTTGGGCTGTAGGGGGCAGAGGAGGGTGAATCCCAGGCTCTGCCAGGCTCCCCCCAGTCTTCCCCCTCAAACCCAGCTGAGCCTGTGTTCAAGGCCCGACTCCCTGCCACGCGACCCCTCTCCCACTGGTCACCTGCTCTAGGCCTCGGTTCCCCACTCGGGTGACAAGAACCCCTCGCCTCTGATATTCCATAATGATAATTATTTCCCAGGGCTTCCATTTCCATCCATAGTGCAGGTGACTCCCAAAGATAATAGATATTTTCGCCCAGGCCTCACTTTTTTTTCTGAATCAGGGTCTCACTCTGTCTTCCAGGCACAACTACGCTCACTGCAGCTTCAACCTCCTGGGACTACAGGAATGCACCATGTCTAGCTAATTTTTTGATTTTTTGTAGAGACAAGGTCTCACTATGTCGCCCAGGCTGGTCTTGAACTCCTGGGCTCAAGCAGTCCTCTTGCCTTGGCCTCCCAAAGTGCTGGGATTGCCCGCCTGGCCCAGGTTCCACTTTTGAGCCCTAGACAAAGAAAGGGTCAGCAACCTGAGGCCCAAAGCTGCCTGGTTTAGTATTAAAGTTTTATAGGCATCTAGCCATGCACATTCACATGTTCATTTGCATTTCCTCTGTGGCTACTTTCATTATAACAAGAGTTAAGTCATTGCTACAGAGATTCTCTGGTGGCCAGGTATGGTGGTTCCCAGCAGTCTGGGAAGCCGAGGTGAGAGGACTGCCTGAGCCTGAGGGTTCGAGACCGGTCTAGGCAACTTGATGAGACCTTGTCTCTACAATAAATCAAAAAATCAGCTGGGCGTGGTGGCGTGCTCCTGTAGTTCAGCTACTTGGAAGGCTGAGGTGAAAGGATTGTCTAAGCCTAGCAGGTTGAGGCTATTGGTGGCCGTGAGTGTGCTACTGCACTCCAGCCTGGGCGACCGTGAGACT
>NW_007248479.1:32593-33873 GCF_000164805.1 Carlito syrichta
GCCACTGCACTCCAGTCTGGGCGACAGAGTGAGACTCCGACTCAAAAAATAAAAAAAAAAAGAGAGAGATCCTCTCTGGCCCTTTAAAGGAGAGGTTTGCTGGCCCCCGCTCCAAACCCCATAAATCCAACTACCGGCCACCTGCCTGTTCCAAGAGACATGTCTGACTCGGTAAGCACAAACCTAAACCTGCAACCTGGGCAGTGGTTGCCCCACGAACCCAGGCCCTGCAGCACCTGACCGCCTCCCAGATCTGGTCCCCCATGTCCAGTGGATTCTATCTCCTAATGACCTCTCGGTTCTACTACCGTCAACCTCGTGGCCTCCAGCTACGCACAGGACCCATCACCCATCACCCCGCCTATAGCAGCCCCCTCCCCCCGCTACTACTCTCCTGCTGAAAAAATCGACTTCTGAGTCAGCAGTCAGGGAAATCTCTCCAAAGCGATGGCAGGTCCTGCCACACCACAGTGACCCACCTTGGCTTTTAGAGAAACTTGGTTCTCAGCTCAGGGAACAAGTCTGAGTGATCTGCCCACCTTCCTCTTGCCTCTTCCCTCTTAGCCACCCATCCCTACTACCCCCCTTGCAGTCTCTCCAACAGATGATCTTCCTGCTGCCCCAGGGCCTTTGGACAGGCCCAGTCCCTTTGGCCAGAACAGTTGCCTCACTCACCACTTCCCCCGGGCCGCTCCCTCTTACTCTCAATCTCACAGGATAGTCACAAGAAAGTCTCTAGTGGCCCCTCGAGCCAAGACAGCGGCCAAGTCACAGTCATGAGACCTGGCACAACTGAGGACTTCTTGTCAGCACATCAGAGGGCTCACAAACAGTAACCCGCTTGGCCCTCCCAGCAACTACAAGGAGGGACTGCTACCGTCCTGTTTTATGGATGAGGAAACTAAGACACAGAGACTTTAAATAACTGGCCTACGGTATCTTGCTAAGTAGCAATGCCAAGACTCGACCTCAGAGCCAGGGGTATGTCCCCCGTAACCAGCTTGCCTCCTGCTGGGAGGTTCCTGTGCTTAGCTGATCCTTCAGCACTTGAAGCCCTGCGGTCAACACCACCTCCCTCTGGACCTGTACCACCCAACATGGTCACCACTGGCCACAAGTGGCTGCTTTAGTTTAGATTTATGATTATTAGCTGGGCTCGGTGGCCCAGCCTGTAATCCCGCACCTTTGGGAAGCTGAGGTGAGTGGATTGCCAGCCCGTGGGTTCGAGACCCGCCTGGGCAGCAAGACCTCATCTCTACAATAAATAAAAAAATCAGCCA
>NW_007248479.1:33893-34696 GCF_000164805.1 Carlito syrichta
GGATCGCCGGAGCCCAGCAGGCCGAGGCGGCGGGGGCCGGGAGCAGCCACTGTACTCCAGTCTGGGCGACCGAGTGAGACTCCAACACACACACACAAAAAAAATTTATGATTATTATTATTTTTAGTAGGAATCTCACTCTGTTGCCCAGGTTGGAGTGCAGTGGCACGCTCGCGGCTACTGCAGCCTCAACCTGCTGGGCTCAGGCGATCCTTCTGTTTCAGCCTTGCAAGTAGCTAGAACTACAGGCATGCGCCACCACACCCAGCCACTTTTTCTTGATTTATTGTAGAGATGAGATCTCACCAAGTTACCCAGGCTGGGATCAAGCAATCCTCTCACCTCCATCTCCCAAAGTGCTGGGATTACAGGCATGAGCCATTATACCCAGCTAATTAAAATTAAATAAAGTATAAAACTCAGTTCCTCAGTTGCACCAGTCACATTTCAAGCACTCAACACCACACACAAGGCTAAAATATATCAGTGGACAGCACAGATATGGGGCATTCTCCCCAATGCGGAAACTTCTGGTGGGCAGCTTTGCCCTTGGAGGACTGCGCTTGACCAATGGAGGCACAGAACAAAGTCCAGCACAGGGTGGGAGCTCCGGAATTAGCAATTAATTAAACCAACCACTTCTTTCGTTTGTGTGGCTTTTTTTTGAGTCGGAGTCTCACTTTGTCACCCAGGCTGGAGTGCAGTGGCATGCTCATGGTCACTGCAGCCTCAACCTCCTGGGTTCAGGTGATCCTTCCGCCTCAGCCTTCCAAGTAGCTGAAACCATAGGCATGTGCCACCAC
>NW_007248480.1:0-4794 GCF_000164805.1 Carlito syrichta
CAGGTACGCTGAGAGGTGATGAAGCTCCTGTCACATGACTCGGGGCGGTTCCTCCAGGCATTAACATCTCCAGTCGCCAACCGTCCTTGATATTGTCCTGATAAGGGCTTTCTGTATTCAGAGACTTAAAGGTAGACATTAAGCAAGAGGGCTGGTAATTTTTAAAAGCAGAATTATTATAAAAATAAATAGGGAGGGAGTTGGAATGTCCTTCATAAGGAAAATTATGATTAGTAACAAGTTTGACTTGTGCACGAAATAAAGCAGGCTCTCCCCTTTTCCTGTAAGAAGACTTCCATTTTATCAGAGGTTTTATACTTTCTTCTGGATCTCAATGTCTAGTCATAGCAGAATAGCCTGAAGAGTTCAAATTTAAATGATTAATAACAAATAAAGTGTGATTCAAGATGTGGTGAGGAGAGCTATACTTGAACTCACCCTCTTATAACTTAATTGATTTTTTAACGTTTGGTGAACCCTTTCAACTATGGCTTGACCTTGTGAATTATAGGGAATTTCTGTGGAATTTGAAATATTAAATTAGGAGTAAAATTGCTGGAAAGATTTAGATGTATATGCAGGACCGTTGTTGGTTTTCAGTTGATCTGGCAAACCTAGCTATGAAAAGCAAAAGAATACATGTTTTACCACGTCCTTGTAGGTTTCTTCCAGTTTTTGCTGAAGCTAAAATAGCATGAGAAAATGTATCTACAGTCATATGCAAATAAGACAATTATCCAAAGCTGGGAAAACGAGTTACATCCATTTGTCATAGTATGTTAGGTCTCAGTCCTTGAGAGTTGTCTCCTCCTGGAGCTGGAACAAAAGTTTTCGAATTCTCAGAAAGTAAACTGAATGTAAATTGTTTACAGTCCTCTGGGTTTAAAGGTATAGTAAAGAAACAATTCTGTAAATCAATAACTATAATATTAAAGTTAACAGGTATAGCAATCCAGGCTGTAACATTCCATGGCTCCCAAAGTAGTGTTAATAGCTCTTAAATCCTGTAAAAGTCTCCATATACCAGATTTTTTCTTAATTACAAAACGTAGGAGTGTTTTCAGGGCTAGTGGTTGCCATTCGGGGGGGCTAGTAGATGGCTCTATATGACCAGCCTTTAATTGTTGTAAAACTAGTTTTTTGACTGCCTTAGCTTTTCTAAGGGCATGGGCTATTGTTCCAACCAAACCGGTTTTTCGGCTTTCCAGGTAATAGGGTCTTGGGAACAATTGATTTAGTACCAGCTTAATTTGTCTTTTCATTAACTTGGACAGGTTCCTGCATTACCTGTCGTCTTTGCCAAGTCCCTTAAAGGGATCATAGCCCATCTACAGTATTTGTGCTGAAGCTTTATCATTAGGGCTATATAAATGCATGCTTATTTGAGCAAGAATATCTCTTCCCCATAATGTAAAGGGGATAGATGGAATAACGTATGGGCAAAAGGTATTTGAAGTCTCATTTGGCTAATTTAAAATTTTTAGAGCTATTGGCTACTGAGGGTACTAGACCAATGCCTATGAGTCCTAAAGGAGCTTTTTGAGTAAACCAAGAAGCAGGCCAATTTTCCTGGCAATACAGGAAACATCGGCCTAATATTACACCCACTATTCCTTCTGGGAGAGGGCCCTTCTCCCACAGGAACTGATGTTACTGGAATTTTCGGAGTTAATATTGTTGTGGTGGAGGTACACAAGTTCAGTCCGGTACTCCCAGAGGTGGCTCGTTGTTGATTTAAAGGATTACCATTTTTATGAAATTTAAATAGGCATTCTCTAGCTTAATGAAAGTCTTTCTGATAGTTGGAACTCAAAGTTTTTAGTCGAGTAGACCCAGTAAATGGTGACAGTGTGCCATGTAAGTTAGCTATACCTTGCTTAATAAATCTCTGCTAATGTGTCTGAATTGACCACAGTTAAAGCAAGACTGCAATGAGATATTCTTTTGTTTATTACTTATATACGTTTACTTATATAAATTATTTATATATTATTTATGTATTATTTATTACTTATATATTATTTATATTTCTTATATATATTGCTTATATTGCTATATATACTGCTTATATTGCTTATATTATTTATTTTACTTATATTACTTATATTATTTACATATTACTTATGTATGACATATTATTTATATTACTTATATGTTCTTTATATACATAGCTTATATTGCTTATATATATTGCGTATATATATTACTTATATTACTTATATCACTTATACTTTACTTATATACATTTGTTTACTATTACTTGAGCTTTCTATATTCCTATAAGGAAAAGAAAAGTGCGACTAAGTTCAGGCTTTATTTCAGTATTCTTAACTTTTAAGGAAAGCTTTAGATAGAGGTGCTGCAAAGGTGGCAAGAAGGAAGGGATTTTAATCATCATAATTATCATTAGCATTGTCTGACATAATCAATTATATTGCCAGACTTTTTTATCAGTCTTATTAAAGCCTAAGAAGTGTTATTAGTATTTTTAACAGCCAATTGTTCTACTAAAATTTTTGCTGCCTCATTGCTAGTAATTACTCTTTTGATGGTGGTGGTTATTTTAGAAATGAAATCCTCATAATTTTTATCTGCCTTTTGCTTTATCTTAGACAAAGAAAGAGTTTAAGTGGAATTAGCAGGCAACTTTCTGTACAAAATCTAGAAAAGAATTTACTTTATCGTTGCTTACCTTAACACCTTTATGTTTTAAGGCTTTGAATATGGTTCAAATATAGGCTTGCCTTTCTTTGGAGCCGCAGTTCCCCATAGCTGTAAAAACACCAATATACACAATATACAGTAATATCTCACAAAAACTGAATCGCTCTTTATGGCAATAACGAGTCACGCATTCCGTCGGCGACACTATACAACCAATCTGCTTGCCTAACAACCTGTGCTCTCTGGGGGGACTGCAGCACCCTAAGGCAAGGTCCGTCCTGAAACGAGATGAATGAAGAAACGGGGAACCTATATATACAATTACCGGAGGCAGGTCCCTGGGTTTGGGCGCCAAAGCTATCGGAGTACCGGCTCTGACCTAGGAGGGAGGGTTAGGACCTGCACAGGAGAGTCAAGATGGAGAGAAGAGACCACTCGGAGGCAGTTCTTCTGGAATCAGTCTGATCAGGACTGAGTCCAAATTTTATTCAGACTCCTTCCAACTTATATATCATTTTCTATACCTTCCAGCAGTGATAATTACTTGCTACGGGCGTACAAATTCCATGATGTATATCGTGCTTTACAAACTATGCATCACAAGACCATCACGAGACTTGTAAGTTCCAAGCAAATAATTCGAACTCCATGATGCCTGACGTGCTTCACAAAACTCACATCAAGGTCACAAGTGCACAATTTCAATACAGTTTGTTCAAAGTTTCTTCCATAGTGTTCAATAAATCATTCATATTATACTCTTTGTTCTAAACCCTGATTAATACAAAAACTTTCTAAGTTAACTCTAGGTTCAATCCAAGTTCACTGACTCCTAATATTTTTTAATGATTGATATTATCAACTTAACACTATACTATAATCTATGTTTACTTAAATGACTTAATTTTTTTTTATTCAAATAACCTATTATGATTCAACATAGTGCCCTGTAATTCTATAAAAATTAATTCAAAACTTATTCCTTACCATGACTTATATGAGTTTTATAAATCTAAACTTTAATTTTTATATGATCTAGTGATGGGACTTTAATACTATGCTATATCTTATTAGGCTAATACTTTATCATTAAATCTTATAATTATCATTGACGTATGATATTTAAAAATCATAACACTATAATTCTCATTCTATTTTTAATAAAACTATGACTTTAACCCAAAACTTAAATCTTTTTTCCTAGTATATTAATACATGGCTACGTGTAAAATTTCCTATTGTCATATTAGAAGCAAAAGCAATACCGTTGGGAAAATTTCGTTATACTAATCAAAGAATCTTAAAATTGGCCTACAGGAACAGGAACTAAAGTCATAATCTGAGATAAGGAAACTTAAAAGCTTAAACGAAACTTAAAAGTTTTCTATGAATGCTTATTACTGTTTAAATCTTTCCACTGGAAATTATATCGTCTTAAATGTATGCTTTATACAAACAAGTCTATTCTAAAAATCAAATAGTAGCTTTCACACTCTTGGATAATGGACTGCATGGTTACCATGACAATAGCCACGGGCTGAAGCAAACAGAATTTCGGCATGTAATGAAACTAGAAAAACGACCTGCCTGGCTAGAGGCAGGGAAATAAAACTATTATGGCAATTTAGTTTCTAACCTTAATCTTAGGAGAAACTGCCTTTTGGAACAAGAGCTGACTAACCTGTCTACCAGTAAATAGAAGTTAAAAAATATCTAGAAAGAAGTACAACTTAGAAGGGACAAGGTCATATAAAATAATTCTGCTGTGCAACTTTCCATCAGGTGTATAGAGATTGACTTATAAGTTTTACTGCCATGTATGCACACCTGTCAATAATCACATGCCAATATCATAGGTATAACTGATATCCTATGTCAGAGGCGATCTTCAAGATGGGTCTTTACAGGCCTCAGTCATGTAGCTATAGATGGTGGCTCCCAACACCAGAATGTTGCTGGCGTCCTGAAATGACTGATTCATAATACACACAAGTCAAATATCTCCGAAACATGAGATAAGCTCGAAGCCTTGATTCTTGTTTATACCACAGCAAGACCCCCTGAGAATTTTTCGGATTCTGGACTTGTGTATCACAGATTCCTTATTCGTCTTTACCAAGGGGCCATGCA
>NW_007248480.1:5335-6705 GCF_000164805.1 Carlito syrichta
GAGGACTCATATAATGAAAATTCCTTATACTTCATTACCAATATGTTGGGTAATTTCATGTATATGACGACCTCCATTTCCCAGCTTCCTACTTCACTCTGCAGGATGCCGAGACAGTTGCTGGTGACAGAGAATTCCAGTTTTGTGAATATCAAGAGAAAGACATCCACAATATTCTTTTGGAAATGGAATCCAAGATTCCTAGTTCCCCATCACAAGACCTTACCAAATGTGGAATATTCCAAACCCACAACCCCAATTCCTACCTGCCCACCGACAAGAATTTTCTGTACTTTGAGGTCACCTAAATCGAGGAATTTTGTACCAATACAACTTTTGATTCTGGGGAATATGATTATGGTCGTAATTGGTGCCAGGAAACACAAGGATTTCTAGGGCCAAATCCTAGATTACAACTAACAAGAGTACCAAAAAGATCCCGAGGATCTGTAATGACATATTTAGCATATCTACGGAGGAATTAGCTCTGAATATGTAGGGACCCAGAAGCCCAGATTGCTGATTAAACCTTATCAAGAGGCCCTGTAGATTCCGGAAAAAGAGAACCCCTAGAAAGGGATATCCTTTTAATACTCAGTAAGATGCCCTGATTTTTCCCGTCGATTTGAATTCCAAATTCAGTATATCAAAAGACAGATGCCCAGAAGTTTCCCAGGTTTGTGGATTCCATGATTCCTGGTTACCATTAAAAGTATGTAGTAAACATTTGGCAAGTGCTAAACCCTTTCCCTTCTCAAAATAAAAAGATACAGGGAATGGGAGGATTACATGGTTCACCTTAAGATCAGAGTTACATCCAAATATGGCAAGAAGATTTTTTTTGTCCTGGAATCTGGCCTTAGTTGTTCTTAGGAACCTAAAGGTCTTGGAGTGCCCAATACCATTTACAACTTTTAAGAGTACCAGAATGTTGCTGGAGTCCTGAAATGACCGATTCATAATATCCAAATGCTAAATTGCTCAGAAACATTGGGGAGCTCGAAGATCTGTTTCTTGTTTGTCCCATAGCAGATAACCTGGGAATTTTCTGGATTGAGGGTGCATACCACCATGATTCTTTATTCATAATTAGTTGGAGGCCATGTAGTGTCCTGTATGTGAGGACTTTCTTTCCCTTGATTCGTGTTTCGAAACCCTGAACTTGTTTAGCCCATAGTATGAAGTCATGTAGATTTTTTGATAGAGGAGCCGTGGAAAACAGATTTCTTCTCTTATATTAGCATGAGGCCATGTAGTTTCCTGTATATGAGGATTGCTATTACCTACATTCATGCTTCGAATCCCTGATTCTTCTTTAGGCATCAGGAAGACGCCATGTAGATTTTCAGGACTGAGGACTCGTATAACCC
>NW_007248481.1:0-69454 GCF_000164805.1 Carlito syrichta
CCGAGTGAGACTCCAACTCAAAAAAAAAAAAAAAGAAAGAAAACCTGGGTTGGAGGGTGACATGTGGTGAACTGGGAGCCCAGGCCATACAGTCTCTGCCTGGCCCAGGCCTCCCTCTGCCAGCTGGGACTTCCCTGGGCTTCCCTGCGAATGGACTGGTCCTCTGGAAGGGGCGGGAGTTGAAGGAGGTACCACCTGGGGAGGCAGCCTGGGCCTGATGTGGCTGCAGAGACTCAGCAAATGCCTGGTGGCGACAGGTCAGGACTGGGTCTAGGGCTCAGCTGGGAATGGGCATTAAAGACTGCAGGATGCAGTTGGGAAGGGCCCAGCCACTGGGAATGGGCGGCAGTGTAGACCAGGGGCCAGCAGACTTCTTCTGTTATGGGTCAGATAGTAAGTATTTTCAGCTCTGTGGGCCGTGCTGTTTTTTGTCACCACCACTCACCCTGCTGGGAAAGCAGCCCCAGACACTATGGAAGTCTCGGGGCACTGCCTGCATGCCAGTAAAACTCTCTCTGTGGACCCTGCAATGTAAATTTCATATAATCCTCACGAGTCATGAAATGCTCATCTTTTGGTGTTTTTCAACCAAGATAACATTTACAAATCACTCTTTGCTCCTGGCTATGTGAAGACAGGTAGAGGGCTGGCTCCAACCCATGGCATAATCTGCCAGCCTGTTTGTGGACTGTGGGATAGTGTCTTACCTTTAACCAGTAAGATCCTGAAAATGCAACCTGGCAGTTAGATGTCAGTAAAAATAGTGCATGATGTAATCAGATTCATAGATAATGAGCTCCTGATTGTCTCTGTAGCCCGAGTTGCAGGGCTCGGTTTGATGCTCTTGGCTTCTAACTGATAGCGTGTAAAGGCCGGAGCCGGGAGTTGGAACCCTGGCCACCTCTGACTGGGCCCTGGGAACTCTAGGCAGGTGGCTGAACTGCCCTGTTAAATGCAAACTGTCACTCCTGCCTGGTCAGGACAGTGGATGGAGAAGTGCTCAGGGTCTGTCACGTACATGCATCTTTCTACACTTGCTGTCCCTCCTTCTGTGTCTATTCCCTATTCTCTCCTGAGGTCAGATCATCACCTCTCATAGCCATGCAGAGTTCTGCTAATGACACCCACTTTCTGCTCGATCTTCCCCTTTCTGACCATCTGGTAGGATTCTTAGAAGCAGTTACCAAGCACTGGAGTCACTCCCTGTCTAATGCCACAGCTCAGTGCTGCTGGGCTGATCACAAAGAGCTGGCCTTGCCCACTGACACTTTGTTCACCCACTTAGGGTGCCCCAGGCAGCACTGGAATCTGTGGCCACCCGCTTTCTCCCTGTCCTTCACCCCACTGCCTCTCCATGGGCAAACCCTGCCCTCCTGACTCCCAGCCTCTCTGAACTCTATCACTTGTCACACCCCCTCCTGTAATCTTGGCCAAGGCCCCTCGTTTCACCTGGGCAACCTCAGAAACCACCCATGTGGGCCCCATTTCCATTATTAAGTGCCACAATCTGCTTGTAGCCAAGTAATCTCTTTAAAACATCAATCAGACCATGACTGAAATCTGCTTAAGACTCCCGATGGAGGGCGGTCCCTTGAGTCCCCAGCCCGGCACGCGCCACCCCTGCTGAGCTCTGAGACCTGCCCTGCCTCTGACCCCTTCCTCAGAAGGTCCCGGTCCTCAGTCTCTTGTCTGATCTAATGATGCGATTCAAGTGCTTTCCTGCTTCAGGGCCTTTGCACAAGCTTCTTCCTGGCCCGGAACTCTTGCCCTGGCCACGCTGCCTCCAGGACCGGCCCCTCAGAGCGGCAGTTCTCCGCCCCCGAAGCAGCCTCGCCTCGTCTCCCATTACCCTGTCACGGCATCCTGTTTGTGCTCTTTGTGTGTGTCACAGTCCGTGACGATCCGTGTACGTGTGTTCTTGCTATTGTCTGTCTCCCCTCACTGGGATGCAGCCAGCCCAATGAAGACCATGTCACTGCTCTGCCCTGGCACCTCCTGGCACCGTCACCAGCTCAAAGTGTTCTGGTAGAATCAGAGTCTTGGCCCCTTGGTGTGAGTGGCGGGGGGCGGAGAGAGACCAGGACCCCCAAGGCCTTGAGAGAGGTCCTGAGACTGCATCTCTTCCCTCAGGCTTGGGCTTTTTAATCTGATGCTGAATTTGAAGGTGTAAATATGATCCATTACACTGCGACCCTTTCACTAACTCCAGCTTTGCCCTGTGTCCCTGTTCACCTTCGTGAAACTGCACTGCCTGAGTGGCAGCTTGGGACACGGAGGGCCAGCCAGGTGGGGCCGCCTCCAGGAGGCAGCTGCCTCTCAGCACCCTCTGCCCTGTGCTTGGAGTGTGCTAAACAGCTGCGGGCTTTTGTGCTCGTTTTATGTCTAGAAATTGGGCCTGAATGTCTCCGTCACAGTTCCAGGGGCAGAAGCTGCACTAAGGGTGCTGCTGAGTCACTCGGTTTGGAGAGAAATTCCCCATTTTTTGTTCCCAATAGAGCGACCGCCTTCTGATCAAAGGTGGGAAGATTGTGAATGATGACCAGTCCTTTTACGCTGATGTGTATGTGGAAGATGGCTTGATAAAGTAAGTTTCTGCCAAAGATGTGTTCATAGATCACGTGTGCACACACTGATTACGTGGTAGCCAGGTGGTTTACTTTTGGGTGGAATCCATGTCAATGCTTTCTTCTTTTCCAGACCTTGCTCCCTGGAAACAGTAATGTGGTGACCACTGACAGAGCCCACGCCGTCAGTTAGTCATAAGGTTGAAAGCAGGACACCCACTTGTGCACTTGTTCCTGTCATCTCAGCATTTAGTGGGGGTGCCTGGCTGGCAGCAGGTGCTTAACAAATGCTTCCTGGCCACACCTGTGTCTCTGCTTCTGTCAAGCCGTTCTACCACCTTGTCAATAAGGAAGCAAGTAGAAACTTTAGTGGAAAATCAGAGAGAGTGATGTTTACACAACTTTGGAGGTTCTGTGGTGACTGTCTTAAGCCACTTCATGGGATGTTTTGCTGTCTGACATTATGGAGACACGGGTCCAATAAGTGGTCAGCCCATGTTGCCTTTTCCTCAAGGACCGGAGGCCACACGAATTCTTCCCAGCTCTGCCACATTGCTTTGGAGCCTGTTCAGGTCTAATCTGGCTCTCTGTGCCCAGTGAAATATCTTCTTGTTGCTTTCAGACAAATTGGAGAAAATCTCATCGTTCCTGGGGGCATCAAGACTATCGATGCCCATGGTCTGATGGTCCTGCCAGGTGGAGTGGATGTCCACACAAGGCTGCAGATGCCTGTCCTGGGCATGAACCCAGCTGATGATTTCTGTCAGGGCACCAAAGCCGCCCTAGCAGGAGGGACCACCATGATTCGTGAGTGTCTGGGTCTCCACCTCTCCCGGGGGCGGGCAGCTTGTGATGCGTTCCTTGGTCCTCTGGCCAGGTTTATGTGTGCAAGGAGGAGTGCCCCGTAATGGCATCTTTCTTAGTTCGGTCTTCTTTTCCTGTCTCTCCATCTGAGAAACCCTATAGTGCCCTTTTGCTCTTGCTGTTTCTCATCCTGGGTCATTTCACCTTGGTCAACTCGGGGCTGCTCCTGGGATTTCCAGGAAACAAAAGGATGTGTGTCCAGTTATTATTTCCTGGGGATTAGTAGCCAGTCCAGAACTGGGGTTTGGAAAATTCAGATACCTTGGATGAGGGGAGAGGTCCTGTTGTCTGAAATACCACACATAGGTTTGACCCCAAGCCTCATGCCTCTGATGCTTATGTCAGGAAGAGTTGAGGACGGAGGCTGTGTTTTTAGGAAAAGGGTAAAAGGAATGCTCACTATTAGCCCATCCAAAATGACCAGAGTTACCATTTTTGTAGCTGGCGGCTCCATCCTGATACCCTTTGGCTACACGCTCGCCTCCTAAAACCTTCTGAGCTCAGCAGGGAGGCCCAGTGTAGCAAGCTGGTGAGGTGGGTTCACTGGCCCACCGTGAACTTTTGTGGTAAGCTCAGAGCCAAAGCCTGGCCCCTTCCTGCACTGCATGGCCTTGCATGCCATCAACTAAGCCATGCCTGATGCAGACTTTTCTGCTGTGACTAAGAACTGGTCTAGTGAACCTGGTTGAACCCGGCTCTACCGTTTCTAGCTGTGTAACTACAGGTAACTCAGCTGACTTTCATTCGTTGCACTTTGCTGATCTAGAAAACAGGAGGGTGCTCTCCTTATAAGCTTGTGTGGATTAAGCGAATTAATGCACATAAACTGCTTTGTGGGCCCTGCACGCTGGGAAAAGCAACTCTAAACAGTGACATTTAGTCATTCCCAAAACCACCACTTGGTTTGGTTCATTCAGTCCAAAAGGAGGAAAAACCAATAACAGCCCACCTTGTAATCTCACTAAGGAGACTGGCAACTGCTCAAGTCCTTCATGGGGGCAGCCCAGGCAGGCCAGGACATTGCGTTGTTGATGTCACCTGCCTCATCCCAGTGCAGAGGCATCCGATGAGCTGTGTGGGTCTCTGTGTGGACGGAGAAACGCTGCAGACGTGATGCTGACCTCTGTCCCGCCTCTGTTTTCCCCTGCTGGCTGACCCAGGCAGGCACTGTGAGCTGCTGGAGGAGGAGTGGGTACCCATGTGCTCGGGGGCTGGTTTGTGACCTGAGTGATGGGACATGTAGAAGCCTGGGGGGAGGGTGTGCCGGATGAAGGCAACCCTGGTGGGCACGCCTTCCTGTTGATCCACCCCACTTGCAATTCTTTATCAGCTGTGCCCGGGAGAGGCCAGTGAGCAGTGTGTGGGCCTTGGACATGCAGTTGGCCGGGTGACAGCACGATGGCTGAATGCAGGAAGCGGGATGGCGCTGTTCGTGGCTTGTGAGCAGCCAGCCCAGCGCCTGCCGTTCTGCAGAAGTACAGAGAGGCAGAGCCCAGCACCTCGGACAGCGCACGGCTCCTGCCGGTCCCGTGGGTGCCTCCCTGGGCTGAGCCGGTGCCAGAGGCTGGGAAAAGCCCTGCTGCCCTCGCCGTCCTTGGGGTGTGGCATGAGTGGGATGATTTGAACTGGTGTTCTTCTCTCCTCCGAGAGAGGCCAGGGGACGTGGGACAGAGAGTCCTCTTTGAACAAAGCCACAGAGCTGAGGTTCATGGCAGCCTCAGCCCCTCTCAGGGGCCCGTGTGGCCCCTCCTGTGTCTTCCTCAAATGGTTCTCTGGTCTCTTGGGAATGTGAAACTAAACCTCCCCTGGAGGCATCGGTGGAACCCCATCACCCGTGGGAGGGTCTGCTGACTCTGCTGTCCCCACAGTGGACCACGTGTTCCCTGACACGGGTGTGAGCCTGCTGGCAGCCTACGAGCAGTGGCGGGAACAAGCAGACAGCGCGGCCTGCTGTGACTACTCCCTGCACGTGGACATCCCCCGCTGGCACGAGAGCATCAAGGAGGAGCTGGAGGCCCTGGTCAAGGACAAGGGTGAGGGTTGCTGGAAAGCCCGGCTGCTCACCTGCATGCTGGGCAGAAGGGGTCCCTGCCCTGACCCTGTGTCCTGCTGACACCATGCTGCCCTGACCCCAAGGGCAGGTGTCTAGGTATTGAGGAGAGGTTGGACAGGAGTCATTCGAAGGCCTACCCACTGTCAGAGGATCTAGACTGAGGCCTTCTCTGTCCCTGTCTAAGAGACATGTCCTGCGATTGTCCTCCCTACAAAAGGATGGAGCAATCACGCTGTCAGTGGGTTCCCCTTGGTTCTTGGAAAAGGGACTCTCTCCCACCTCCCGCCAGAGAAAAGGGAAAGTAGCTACCCATTTTCGTAGTATTTTAGGATCCTTTTAGAAGGAGGATGTTTTAAAACCTGTATTTCTCTATTGGCACCTCTGCTGAAACAGACCAGTCTTTAAATAGGTTTAATTTCTTTCCCCATAAAAAGCCTCGAATCTAAAACCACATCAGAGTTTCATCATGGGTTTGACAAAAGTCATAACAGATCGTAACTGATCTCTCATAATCGCATGTGGCCCATAGCTTACAGCCTGGAGCCAGGGCAGGGCAGGGTCAGAGCACTGAGGTGCTGGCAGGTCCAAGAGGTCTCCAGGCCCTGGCACTCCCAGGAGACACCTGCTGCCCACCCATGACCAACTAGCAGGAGGTGAAGGGACTTCTTGAAGACTGATCCTTTGGGTTCCCATTTCCCAGGAGGGACAGTCATCACAAGAGTGTCCTTTGGTACTCAGGACCCCCCCACATACCCTTGGTGGCGGGCTGGTGGGAGGACCCCTCACCTCCCTGCCTGGGGGCTGGTGGGGGCCGTTGACATTCAGTCCCTGGGCGGCACTTCCAGGCAGCAGTTCTGCTTCCTGTGCCGTTCTGTAACCGGACTCTGGAGTCCTACAGCCTTGGCTCAGAGTGGAGTGGAAGCTGGGTCCTGCACCTTTCCTCACCCTGTCGAGGCAGTGCTGGGCTGGGACCTCTGCTCCCCACAGAACCAGGCAGGGGTCCTGTGCCTGCTGGAGGGTACTGCAGGGACAAGGCCACCTCCCAGCCATCACCTCTGTCAGGTACTGTGGAGACGGCCCCAGAGGCCCAGTCATGTGTAGAGGTCTCCTGAGATGGCTCATGCAGCAGAAGGTGACCCAGTTTCCCCACATTAGCTTGTCACATTAGCCCTTTTGACCCAGTGAGGAGGGACTGTGGGCTGGGTGGGTTTGAATGGTGGGAGACTAAGGCACGGCCTTCAGTCCCAAGTTGATCCCTACACAGACCCTGAATCCCAGGGAGGTAGCTCTGGCTGCCCCTGAAACGGGAGAGCTCCACCTTCCTCCTGATTGGACTCCTATGCCACGGGCAGCCAGACCCCAGTTCTCCTGCCTGTCCCAAGAGCCCAGCCCTGAAATCTGCTTGCCTTCGGCATCCCACTGGAGAGAGCAGGTGGAAGAACTCAAGCCAGCAGCTCAGGCACAGTGACTCTGTCCCTCCCAGAGTGACTCTGTCCCTCCCAGACTGTTAGACAGGGGTGAGGGGGCTTCCACCTGCATCTGCTGCTGGGCAAACAGTTGGTTCTGAACCAAGAGCATGAGAAGCAGGCAAGGAGGGGCCAGGGTGTGGCTGACCCGTCCCCACTTCCCAGCTCATTGGCATGTGTGTGTGTGGGAAGGAGGAAGGTGTGCTCATGAGTCTGGCAGGAACACCCAATGACACACCGTGGGTGAGGGGCCCCAGATCCTAGCCCCTCTGGAGAGTAGGGCACAGTGGAGATGCCCTGGGTTGTCTGACGTGTGATGGCAGAGCTGTCTGACCCCCTCCTGTCTCTTCTCCAGGTGTGAACTCCTTCCTGGTCTTCATGATGTACAAGGACAGGTACCAGTGCACCGATGGCCAGGTAAGCGCAGGTGCAGAGAGAAGGGAGCAGGCAAGTGTCTTAGGCCACGGCCAGAGCAGCCTGACACAGGAGCCCTGTCTGTGTCTCTTCTCAGATGTACGAGATCTTCAGCATCATCCGGGACCTGGGGGCCTTGGCCCAGGTGCACGCGGAGAACGGTGACATCGTGGAGGAGGTGCTGCAGGGGTGAGGGCGGGTGGGATGAGGGCTGAGAGTGACCTCAGTGATACCCAGATGTGAGCACTTAATTCTACAAAACCTTGAGGGAGGGAATAGTAAGTATATCATGGCAGCTTACTCAGTCAGGGTCAGATGTCAAACCACCAGTGAGTTAGGGAGCCAGGGGCCTTTAGGGCTCTAATACAAGCTTTTCCTTGATCATACTTCTAAAAATACCCTCAAGCCAAAATGTTGCTGGGGGACACAAGACCGGGGGTTTCTCAGCACCCCATTTCAGCCCTGGGTATCAAGACTCACCCCCCCAACCCCCGGCTGCCACCATCAGGAGCTGGGTCGTTGTTTTCCACCCAACCATGAGCAAACCTTGCGGATTTGGGACCATGTCCTTCCCACACATGCCACTGGGCATGGAGATGGCCTGAGCCTGCTCACACCAGTGCTGACCCTCAGGCCATGGGGGCTGTGGAGTGGGATGGCTCCCAAACCCCAGGCCCAGCACCTTGTTTCCTTCTTTGGCTCAGGCACCTACAGCTGAGGCTCAGCGAGCACAGGCCACCTCTACGTCCTGGACCTCAGTGGAGGTCACCACACACCAGACGCGTCCCTGAGAGTATAGACCCACAGACAGGCTTCCCGGGACAGGTTGTGCCCTGCCCTGCTCCCAGACTCCACAGGAAGGTGGTAACCCTCAGGCAGGAGCACATGGGGGCCCCTGGCTTCCTCATCTACCCATACAGCTGCAAGGGCATCAGGGCGCCATGGACATATCTGTGGCCTAAGGCCGAGCCCCAGGTGGACCAACAGGAGGACTTTGTGGGTCAAGGAGGTACTCAGTATGCCGGCAGGAGGGAGAGCCCACCAGTAGGGGAGCCTCATTACTGGGGTCTGCTTCTCCTGCATTCTTCAAGCCAAAACTGGCATCCGTCTTCCCTACCGAAAGAAGGGTGCTGCTGGTGGAAAGTGCTCTTATCCTCCGTGACTCTGCAGAGCCCTCTTCCCCCAGGGCATGCCCCCAAACAGGCACCCACTGGGGGACGCGATGGGAAGGATACAGCAGTGGGGTAGAATTCTGGCCTTTCAGTTGCAAGCCCTGTGGCCTTGGGCAAGCCCCCTTCCCCTGTCCAAGCCCATCCCCTCCTTTGTAACATAGGGAGCAGGAACCATGCGTTTCCCAAGCCCACACCTTCCTCCCCCATGCTGAGTTCTGTGTGGCTGATTGATTCTGTGGCCCAGCACTCTGCTTGTGGAGCAGGGCCTCCTGGTCATGGACTTGGTGTCCAGGGCTCAGACTTCCCTCAGGCTAGAGCGAGGCACCTGTCGGTTTGTTTAGGAGCAGAAGCGGCTGCTGGAGCTCGGCATCACCGGCCCTGAGGGCCACGTGCTCAGCCACCCCGAGGAGGTAAGAGTCTGTGCCTGCCAAGGGCACCGCAGGAACACCCAGGGCAGACCTCACCCCCATGCTCTCGCCGCCTGGGACTGGGTTGACCTCGGCCCTGGCTCTGAGGCCCAGGCTGGGCTGTGCTCATCCTGTCCTCATCTGGGAGGCAAGAATAAGCAAACAGACCCTGCCCCTTGTAGGCGTGTGTCCCCCAGGACCCCTTGGTCCCCCTGTAGTCTTTAGCCAAGGCCCCGAAGGTGGTTTGGGCAGGGCCTGGGGACTGCATGGGTCCACCAGATCCTAGGCACGCAGGATCTGGCATGTTGCTCGTGTAACAGGGGTGCTGCCCTGGGCCTGGAGTCCCATAGGTAACCCATGGGCATCCCTGCACCCACACTGTTCAGGAGCCCCAGGGCCCTTGCATGGCCTGAGCCCTTTCCCATCCCCAGGTGGAGGCTGAGGCTGTACATCGAGCCATCACCATCGCCAAGCAGGCCAACTGCCCGCTGTACGTGACCAAAGTGATGGGCAAGGGGGCAGCGGACGTGATCGCCCAGGCCAAGCGCAGAGGTGATTGCCTAGCCCTGCCCGATACCCGGGAAGGCCGCGCTCAGCCTCCTGGGAGCTGGCAGCTCGAAGCAGGACAGCGCTGTGGCTGTGCCTGCCCTCTTTGTGGCATGCAGACAGGCCCGGATGGTGCCTCACTCTGGTTCACAGGTCGCCTGTGGCCCAGCTAGGGCGCTGGCTGGCCTGACACCTGGGTGGGGATGTGGGTGTAGAGAGGACCTCTAGTCAGACGCTCAGACCCCTTGCTCCCAAGGGAACCCCAGAACCAACCGTGTCTGCCAGACTGAGGCCTCTGCCCTGCCCTGCCTTCCACTCAGGCAGCCAGATTCGGGATAAGCTGTCACAGACCAGGGAAGAGGGGCAGTCAGGAGTCAGGGGTGTGAGCAGCAGCATTGCCAAGGCCTGCGCTGTGCTAAGGCCCCTGGTGGGGGTGCTGGTGGCAGGTGGGACGCCTCTCATGGGCCTCACGATGCAGGGGTGGTCGTGTTTGGGGAGCCTATCACCGCCAGCCTGGGCACCGACGGCTCACACTACTGGAGCAAGAACTGGGCGAAGGCTGCAGCCTTTGTCACGTCGCCCCCCGTCAACCCAGACCCCACCACAGCAGACCACCTCACCTGCCTGCTTTCCAGGTAAGCAGACATTCCAGGTGGGCCCAGGTTGCTCTACATGCTCCACGCCCTGCGGTGGTCTCCACCTGCTGGGAGACGACAGCACCTCAGGTCTCTTCCACGGAAACCCCGGCACCCACTGGGGGGCCTGGGCGTAGGGCGTGGTGCAGAGTTCCTCATGGGAGCCAGCTTCCCCCACCACACTGGGCCTCATGGTGTAGTCCTTGCTCCGCCCCGCCCTGCACTGGGGTCCCAGCCCTTCTCAGTGTGAGCCTCTCAGTGTGACCACTGGCCTCTGTGGCTGTGCTGGCAGAGCACAACTGGAGCTGATCCAGCCTTTGCCGGCTTAGGAAGGCCAGGGCTCCCGGACTCCCCTGACCTCAGCTTGTTTCCAGTGGGGACCTCCAGGTGACAGGCAGCGCCCACTGTACCTTCACCACTGCCCAGAAGGCCGTCGGCAAAGACAACTTCACGCTGATCCCCGAGGGTACCAATGGCATCGAGGAGCGCATGTCTGTGGTCTGGGAGAAGTGCGTGGTGAGTACAAGCCTGGTAAGGGTACACAGTCCACCAGGAGGGGCTGACAGGGGAGTTCCGCCAAAAGGAGGCCTCTGTCCCAGTAAATGCCCATAAAACAGAGGTTGGTGTGGACGGCCCTTGAGGTGTCATATCCCCACCCAGACACAGCCCTACCATCCCGGGCTCCTCAGACATCTGATTCTGGTCCCCGACTGCCCCATAACTGACTTCAGCAGCTACAGGAGCAGCTGCCACCCTCCCCACAGATTCTGATATTAAGAATGCATTTGCTGGCCGGGCTCAGTGGCTCGGCCTGTAATCCCGCGCTTTGGGAAGGCGAGGTGAGTGGATTGCCTGAGCCCGCGGGTTCGAGACCCACCTGGGCAACTTGGCGAGACCTCATCTCTACAATAAAGTAAAAAATTAGCCGGGTGTGGTAGCATGTGCCTGCAGTTCCTGCTACTCGGAAGGCTGAGGCGGAAGGATCGCCGGAGCCCAGCAGGTCGAGGCTGCGGTGGCCGGGAGCGGCCACTGCACTCCAGTCTGGGCGACAGAGTGAGACTCCAACTCAAAAAAAAAAAAAAAAAAAAAAAAGAATGTATTTGCACACACAGGTTAGTGAGAGCAGGTTCCCTGCCCCTGATAGAATTACACCCTGCGATGTTAGCGGTCTCTCTGGAAGCCTGAGATTTCCTCAGGCCTCTATCTTCTTGCCCTGCTCCGTTCTCTGCTGCCCTTCCCAATGCCCTCACCTACCCCTGTGGCTGCCTCTGCCTCCCCAGGCCTCCCGGGCTCGCCAGAAAGACTGTTACGTCCTTCAGGGGACACAGATGTTGTCATTGAAGCGTCACCATTTACTCACAAAGTGAACACAGAGTAGGCGTTGTCCACTGGAAGGCTCAGACCCGTTGGCTTGACTGAGATGGACCGTCGATTCGCGTGGGCACTGGCACCTCCCCTGGGGCCGGGTGTTGGTGCCCTGTGGGCGTTGCCATGGCAAGGGCCGTGGTTGGAGCCCCCTCCTGCTCCTCACTGTCTGGCGGCACCCTCATGACCATCTGCACTGAAAGCCTAGTGACTCTGTGACCGGCCGCACGAAAGCCCCAGAGTGGCTCCACCCATCCCCCACTCATCTCAGCTTTCTTGCTCCCCAGGCCTCTGGGAAAATGGATGAGAATGAGTTCGTCGCAGTAACTAGCACAAACGCTGCCAAAATCTTCAATTTCTACCCGAGAAAGGGGCGAGTGGCTGTGGGCTCGGATGCTGACCTGGTCATATGGAACCCCAAGGCCACCAAGATCATCTCTGCCAAGAGCCATAATCTGGTAAGAGAAGCCCGGCTGTAAGTCAGGGTCCGGTCGTGACAGGCAGGGGGCAGGAGGGAGCAGGCAGTCAGGGCCACTTCTGGTCAGAGAAGCCTGGCTCTCAGACAGGGTCAGGCCGTAGCAGTGGCGAGCACCCTCCTGTGGCCGTCCCTTCTCTTTTGTGGCCATCGCTGTGGTTGCCCCTGATCATCCATGTCTGACAACACGCCGGGTGTGTCTGCCCAGGCCACCTGGTGCTTCACACATGCACACGCCCGCACCCCACTCAGGAGAGTTCTGGCATGTTCCCCTCCTTTCCCCTGTCCCACGTGGCTCTTACTCAGAAAGAGCAGCAGCCTTGGGTGTCCCGGGTGACGTCTGCCCAGCTCGTCCAGGGCCAGGCACATCCTCTCCCAGCTGCCTCAGGAGAGATGTGGCTGCGACGTCTGTGATCCCACCGCACAGATGACATGGAGGCAGAGCAGTGCCATGTCCCTGCCCAGTCGGGGCAGAAGGGATCCCCACTGCCAGCTCATTTCTGTCCCCTTTGGCCTCGTGAGAAACACGGGACCCAGGGACAGACTCTGTAGATTGAGGCGCCAGGCTCTTCTGAACTCTGGACCCCCAAGTCGCCGCAGCTTGGTGGGGTGCTCAGCACAGACAGTCCAGGCCTCCTCTTGCTGGGAGGCCCTCGGAGTATTCAGGTGGCCGAACAGGGACAGGGCTGAAGGGCGCAAGCGTGGGGTGCCGGACCCTGAGCCTCTGTCCCCAGAACGTGGAGTACAACATCTTTGAAGGAGTTGAGTGCCGGGGAACCCCTGCAGTGGTCATAAGCCAGGGCCGAGTGGTGCTGGAGGACGGGACCATGTTCGTCACCCCAGGGGCCGGCCGCTTCATTCCTCGGAAGACGTTCCCAGACTTTGTCTACAAGAGGATAAGGGCTCGCAACAGGGTAAGGGGGTGCCCCGCACGCAGGCCCTCGCGTGTGCGGGCGGGGGAGCTCTCGGACCAGCGGGCGGGGAGCTTCTCCGTGTTCATGTGGTTTCACCTCCTGGTCAGCCTGGCCTGGCGCCCCGAGTGGTCAGGAAGGCAGAGTGGGCCATCGCTCATGCAAGCCCCCGCCAGGTGTGAAGACCAGGGCCTCCTTGGGGGAGGTTGGCGCGGAAGGCCCTGCAGAATTCCAGGCCAAGGTCAGCTCTGCCAATGCGCTTCTGAACAGTGGCTTTAGGTGTTTTGTGTCCCAGAGAATCCCCACGTGTTACAGATGATATGGACATAAAAGCAGCAAAAAATCCCTAGTCACCGCCTCCCCAGGTAAACCACCAGTCAACCGTCAGTGTAGACCCTTCCAGGATTTCCCCATGAATAGACACACACACCAGTAGAGACTGGGACAGCGGGCTTGTGTGAACGTTGCAGTGTGAGCACCCTCCCATGTCCTTCCCTTCTCTTCTGTGGCCACTGCCATGGTTGTCCCTGATCATGTGTGTCTGACAGCATGCCAAGTGTGTCTGCCCAGGGTTGCCTGGTGCTTCACACGTGCACACACCCACACACCACCTACACAGGCACGACACACATATACACACAGAAGCACATGTGTGCACACACAATGGCCATGCATTCTGGTTTATGTTATCTGAGCTCTGCTTCAGGTTTTCTGGAAGGCCGTTGTCTGACCTCGATGAAGGAAGGATGGCGTTCAGGACAGGCTGGGGCGGGTCCCCTGGTGCGGGGCAAAGTGCTGGCTTCCTCCCTCTGGAAAGAGCGTGGCGTCTGCACTAACTTGCAGAGACACAGCTGTCATTGATCAGCTGACCTTAGAAGGACGCCCCGCCCACCAGAGTGAGTGAGCTGAGAGGCAAGATCCAGGCCTAGAGCACACAGTGAGGCCCGAGTGCCACCCTCACCCCCTCCCTGAGGGGTGGGGGCACAGTGGGTCATCCCACGGGAGCCTGCAGACCAGTCCTTTCACAGCCAAGGGGAAGGAGGTGAGAGAGGCTGGCTCTCAGCCACATGCTGGGCAGGGTGGGGCTGCATTCAGACATGTCCGAGTCCCCGGACTTGATATGTCCCCGTCCAGGGCAGGATCCGGTCAGAGCCCCTCAGCGCTGGACTGGGGCCGGCAGTCACGGCTCTAACCTGGATCCTGAGGGAGCAGGACTTGAGTGCGTGTGGGGTGGGCCCACACAGGGAGCCCCAAGTTTCCGAGCCCGGCACCGGGAGGGAGGGTGCAGAGCCGAGCGGCCCAGCCCCTTATGCCCAGCCCCCTGCCCATCAGCTGGCGGAGATTCACGGTGTGCCCCGCGGGCTCTACGACGGGCCGGTCCACGAGGTGATGGTGCCCGCCAAGCCGGGGAGCAGTGGCCAGTCCCGCGTGTCCTGCCCTGGCAAGATCTCAGTCCCACCCGTGCGCAACCTGCACCAGTCGGGATTCAGCCTGTCTGGTGAGTGGAGCCGGGGGCTGGGGCCCTGCTGGAGCGTCCTGAGGGACGGGAAGCTCCTCCCTGGGCGGGGGGCTCGGGGCTTCAGATACCAGCGCTACACAGGCAAGGCGGCCTCGGGGCTAGGGGCTCTGGACAGCCAGCTGGGGACTGAGGGCGGTGGGAGGCCCGGCCCCTGTGAGAGGCCTTGTGAGGGGCTGAGGGGTGTCACCCTAGCTGGGGAGGCTCCTGCCCTGGTGTCTGCCCCACAGCAGCTGTGATGAATCCCCACCTCGAAGCAAACAGTCGGGGTGGGAGCTGTCATGGTGCGCCCTGGGGCAGCCTCCAGGGGAGGTGAGGGGTCCTCTGGGAATCCAGCCCCCCACCAGCTAGCCCCGGAACTGAGAGGCGTAAGGAGGGCCCCGAGCTACCTCCCTGGGCACTCAGGGACACGCAGGAACACTTGGAAGGCTTCCAGCGGCCTGTGGTGCCGGCCACTGGGATCCAGCCTCTGGAGGCTCTGGTGCTCCAGGCGCGTCCTCCCCACTCCGGGAAGCCAAGGCAGGCCCTGCTTGCCTCCTGGGGACTCAGGACGCAGGGGAGGTCTCTGAGAATCCAGCACCATCTGGGAAGCCGGGGCAGCCTTGTCCCTTCACCCCGGGCCTGCAGCTGGGACAAGCGGGACTGGCCTGGCCTGGGCTCCTCTTGGGACCAGACAGGCTTCCTATAAGGTCGGCCTGGAGCTCCCGGTCCCTTCCGCGTGCCCGAGGCCTCAGCATTGGCAGTGCCTGCCGGGCGCCCAGTTCACCGGCTGCCAGACGCGCAGCCGGACAGGAGCGCCGCAGTCCTAGCCTCACGGCTGCAGCCCTCCAGCTGGCTTCGCCCTCTTGGGCAGAAAGGACCCGCCCCACCCTCATGCTCCTTCTCTCACCCACCCTGGCCTTGCCTCAGGCTCTCAGGCGGACGACCACATCGCCAGACGCACCGCCCAGAAGATCATGGCGCCCCCTGGCGGGCGCTCCAACATCACCTCTCTTTCCTAGACCTCCAGGACTTGGGATCCAGCAAGTCGCGCCGTCCCCACCCGGCAGATGGCCACGGGGACCGCCCGCCTCCATTAGCTTTTTCCTTTGTAGACGTTATTTAAAGGGTGCTCGGCCTTGCCTTCCCCTCCCCCACAGCTCTCCTCTTGGGGTCCCAGGTCCTGCTGCGAGGAGATCCCTTGACAGAGGGCTGAATCTGGGGCGATTTCACTGCCAGGGTGAGGAGACGCCATGGAACAGGGACAGTCCGGGGGGCCCCGAGCCCGGGTGCCTGGTCCACCTTGGTGTGGAGGCAAGGCTGGCTCCCCCTAGGCTATGGGCACCCCCGGGGCTTCATAGAGGGCACGGGAAAAGCTGGATGCCAGGCTTCGAGTTTGGAACCCGAGAGGGTCCAGGTGCTGCCGGGTGGGTGTTGGCTGCCTTCTCCCCATTACTAGTCACTGCCTCGAGGAAGCCCCGCTCCCCAGTGCTGAGACACAGCCTCCTCGGAGGCCCGGCCCCCGTCGGCCTTCAGGGAGGAGGCTGCGAGCAGAGCCCTCCTGCCCCACAGAGCTGCTGAGACTTCAGGGATCCATCAGTAACTTGGTGTAGTGCAGCTCCCTGTCCACATGTCCAAGGGCCAAACCTAAGCTTTCTTCGTAGCCCTCCTCCGGGGAGGTCTTGCAACTCTTTAGCCAATACACTCTCCTTTTATTACAGAATGTGTATTTCCATAGGCTGCTTAGATGAACAGTTTTGTACAGTGAGGACGCCTGTAGCCAGGAACTTGTGCATGCCACCCAGCACCTAGACAGGGGCAGTCGTCCCGAGTTTCAAGTGAATTGGGTCAATTAAAGGTGTCTGGGCTAGAAGCCGCCTGTGTGTGGACAGCCGTATCTTCTCTACCCATGGGCTGCAGCCCTGCCGCCCTGCCCTGGCTTGAGCCAGCTCTGGGGCTGCTGGGCCCGGCAGCGCTGGGAGGTGGCCCTGAGCGGGGCTGGTCTGAATAGTGAGGAGGGGCCTCGTCCTCTCACAGGGAAGGCAACTCCAGGCAGCAGAGAGCTAGGAGTCAGAGGGAGGACCCCTCACCTCGCACACATCCTGACTGCTTGGCCCCAAAAGGCTGAAGGCCGTGGGGTGCGTGGGGAGCACGTGGAACCAGGGTGCCAGCCTGCTGCCACGTGAGGCGGACACGGCTCACAGACACCATGGCCAGGCCCGGCACTGAAGGCAAAGCAGCTGCAGAGCTCTGGTCCAGAACCTTCTAGAAGTTACAACAGTTGGCCTCTTGGCCTCAGCCTCTTTCTCGCAAAAATGGCCCCAGTTCTGTACTGCAGTTGGGAGTGTTTCCAGAGGGGTGTCCTTACCCCAAGGGCAGGGCCTGGCCACAGTCACTGGACACTGTTGGCAAGAGATGAGTGGGGCTGATGACAGACCCCACACCTCACCCCGCCCGGCTCCCGCCCAGGCGCCGATTCCTCACGACCTAAGAGCACTCCCCGCTGTTGTCTCTGAGGCCTCAGGTGGACCCAACTTTGAATCTGGGCTTCTCAGAAAGCTGTGTTGGTCCCGGGCGACTGCCCTGGAGAAAGCCCTTCCAGGTGGTCCCACTGCCTTTCTCCTGGGCTCTGGCCCACATGTATTTGGTGGGTGTGGCCTTGGAGCTGGACTCCTAGGGTTACCCAGGGCTGATGTCCCCTGTGCCAATGTCCCCTGCGCTCCCCCAGATGAGGGGGGGTGATCAGGAGAACGAGATGACACCCACATCCATCCTGCCAATGTTTTGAGGGACAAGCACGTCATTCTCCTGGGGTCTCCAACATGCATTTATTCAAGTCCCCAAACCTCTCCTCCCGTGCCTGCCTCTGACACCACAGGTGTCCACCTCCAGGTCCTTGCTGGAGCCGGGCCGCCCCTCCCTCCCCATGCCCACACCACGCTGAGCTTCTGCAGGCCAGGCCTCCCTGAGGGTCTGAAGGCTAACTGCCGCCAGGGCAGGGGTGGGAGGAGTGACGGTCAGCTGTGTCCTCTGCCCTGGAGCTGTGCTCACTGCTCCTTGCACAGTTCCTCCCCAGTCTGGTCGCTTGGGACCCCCGTCATCTCACAGCCTGGCCGGAGAGAGGAGGACGACGTCTGTCGGCAGGGGTGGAGGAAGCGGGGCTCACAGACACAGGCCCGGACAGGCCTGCGTCGTGCCTGGGAGGGGCACAGACACGACACACTCATTCCTCCAAAGCAAGCTGCACAGGCCTGGGTGGTGCCTGGGTGGATGGGCCAAGCTGTCTTCCCTTGGACGGGAGGGACGCAAAGTGTGCAGCCTGTGACCCTGTTCTGACCACAGAACCAGAGGGAGGTGTCGCTCCTTGGAGGGCCACGCACTGCCTGGCACGGCGGTGGCCCCAGCTCGCGAGACCCTGCCCCAGGATCCTCTGCCCTTGGCACCACCACCGCCGCCAACAGTCTTGTGGCTCCAGGACCACAGAGACCGGCGCCCGCCCTAAGGCTGAGGTCCTGGAGCTCTGGAGGGCCTTGTCGTGAATAGCCGCCCACCACCCTGGCTGCCCCAAGTCACGGCCAGGCTCTCTCCGTGCAGAACGCGGACAAGGAGGCTGAGCCCTGGCAGGAGCGGAACAGACACAGAACGTTCTTGTATTGTAATTCTCAGTGGTGAAAACTATACAGAAACACAGCAGAAACTGCTGGAACAGTGTGTAGCTCTAGAAAACATTCTCCACGTTCCCAGCCCGGCCCTCCCCCAACCCCCTGCCCCTCATCTCCGAGAACTGGGCAGAGCCTAGGCGGCTCCTGCTGTGGCATGAAGGCTATGTACAGAGTCCGTGTGGGGCCAGAGGGCCGGCGGCTCCTGTCCTGCCCAGGGCCCTGGCCTCCCTTGAGCTGCCCGCCGGTGGCAAGACGGCCACGGGGGCAGTGAGGGCCGATGCCGCAGGCCTTCCTCCACCACAGCAGGCTGCTGGGGCCCGGGTGGCACGGCCCTCCTTGCCTGCCCAGCGAGCTGCCCTTGACCAGCGCTGGCCGCTCCTGCTGCTCTCGGCCACGTCCACAGCTTCTTGTCACCATGCACCACCGCGAGCCCAAGGGGTAAGACGTGCCAGGCATGTGGGCACGGCCAGCCGCGGCTGCTCGGGGGGGATGTGGATGTGGGCCTCAGCCCTGCGGCCCTCCCTCCGGCCGGCCCGAGTCTCCAAAGCAACCTGAGAGGTGACGGCCGCGGGCGCTGACCCCAGCCACCTAGCTGCTCCCCGAGGGGCAGATGGAGCCGCACATGGGCAGGCCGGAATGCTCCGCCTCCCCGTCCTCTGAGGGCTGCGCAGCGTCCCTGGGCTCGAGGGCAGGCAGAGGCTCGCTCGGGGGGTCCTGGCTCCTCTTCAGCCTGGGCGGGAGAAGCACAGGGAGGGACTTTCGCCACCCACCTGGCACGACCCCAGCATCGCCAGCACATCCAGGATGCTTCTCACCCACTGGTCCCAAGACTGGTCCCAGGACTCACAGAGCGTGTCCCTCAGGGGCCAGGCGTCAGTGACCAAGCAGGGCCAACTGCCGGGCATCTGGCCTGGGGAGTCCCTGCTCCGGGACACGCTGGCCACAGCAGGGAGCCTGGGAGTGGGTGCGGAGGGCCCGAGGGGCAGCTTCGTCTCACAGCACCCTCTCTGCCTGACTGTAACTCAGGCTGGCGAGTTCCAGTGGGCTTCGAGCCAGAAGCTGAAAGAGGCCTGACTCAGCACAGCGGCCTTGGGCCAGAAACTTCGGCGCGAGGCTTTTCAAAGAGCCTGGAGGAGTCCTGTTCTTCACTTGGTCCTTTGACTCCCACCAGCGTCCTCTCCCGTCCCCACCTGCCACCCCGTGCATACTTCCCAGCCACAGCCCATTGGCACCGCCTCCAGGAATCCCTCCCTAGGCAGAGGGAGCATCCACTCCTCCCCTGCGCCCCACACTGCTGGGCTTCCTCCCTCCAAGCAGCAGGTGTTGCTGGCTATTTCCAGCTGTCTTATCCCCTGCCGGCCCATTGTGCTGTCTTTGTCCTACAGCACCTGACATTCAGGCAAGGTCTGCCGGCTGAATGAGTGAGACCATGAATGGAGGGGATGGCTGTGACTCTGATGGGGCCTCCCTGTTCTGGCAGCATGCTGAGTCTCTCCCCAGAGGACCCTGGCCGCTGGCCGCTGGCCCCATTTGGAACTAGAACCATCCCAGAGAGCCTGCCCCCAAGCCAGGGCCTGAACAGAGGCCTCCGGCTGGTCCCCTCCACAGCCACGGCTCAGACTCTCCAAGAAGAGCGGGTGTCAGGCACCCAGGCCCACAGATGCCACGTGGCTGCTGGGGCCTCAGAACTTGTGTGGCCAGTTTTCCTCCTGCCTAAGCCCCCACTTCGCCCCCGACACATGCATACTCACTTTTCTCTGTTGAAAATCACAAAGTCTTGCTGGATTGCATCAAGGCAGTCTTGGAGATAGTCATTCTCCTGCAAAGACACACGTCTCGTGAGCTGTGACAGATGTTGTCCAGGTTCTGCCCAAGTCCCTCGGGTCAGTTTGTGAGCATCACTCCCCAGGCCTGCACCTGTGGCTTTCTCTGGAGGTCTCTGCCCACTGGTGCCAGAGTGAGTGGGAGATGACATTTCCCCCGGCGACAGAAGATGCTTTGACGGTGAGTCAAAACTGTACTATACAGAACCGAGGCCTAGCACCCGTGACGATGGCATGCCAGAGCAGCAGAAGCCAGGTGGCCATACTAAGTGGCGGAGGCCACTTGGGCGTGGTCACACCAATAGGCAGCAAGGGTGGAGTGGCCAGCAGGGCACCCTGCTTGAGAACGATGAGCACGGCCACAGACCACGGCACTCCCAGGGGTCAGAGAGAGGGACAGCCCATGTTCCCACAGTAAGGTCAAGTGGAGACAAGCCTCCCTGATGCGAAGTCACAAACCCTTGCCACATTTGCAGATCTAACTCTGTCCTCAGACCCATCTAGAACCCATCGCCTGAAGGAGGGGCCGCTCCCTTAGGAAGGGTGCAGGTCAGGTCATGGCCAATGTTACAGCAGTGACTCCCCCAGCCCTGCCCATGATGTCTACGGCTGTTTCTGCACAGAGTGGGGGAGTGCCTGGGTGCTCAGAGGTCTGCTGGATGCAGGGGCTGAGCCAAGATTCAGCCACATCCCTCCCACACGGGGCCCAGCGGCTGATCCCCCGGGCCGCCGGGGCACAATCCAGGTGGAGGAACTTGGGCTCTGGCAGAGTTCTCACCTCACTTCTCTGACCTGTGGAGTACATGCTACCAGGATGGAGGAGGGGGACATGGCTGATGCTGGCCAAAGAGCACAGAGTGCCAGTCATGCAGAGGAACATGTTCTGGAAGGCTTGTGTACAGCACGGTGAGTCAAAACTGTACTATACACTTGAATTCTGCTCAAGGATAGATCTTAAATAAAGCATTCTCCACACACACACACACACACACACACACACACACACACACACACACCGTGGTAGCTATGTAGAGGTGATGGATATGTTAACTAGTCATTATTCCACAATGTACACATATATTTTGTATACCTTACATATATACAATTTTTATATGCAATGATATCTCAACAAAACTTAAAATATCGATCACGGAAAAGGCCCTTTGAAAGTTCCTAACAGCCGGGCTCGGTGGCTCAGCTTGTAATCCCGCGCCTTTGGGAGGCTGAGGTGAGTGGATTGCCTGATCCCACGGGTTTGAGACGCGCCTGGGCAACTTGGCGAGACCTCATCTCCACAATAAATCAAAAATGAGCCGGGTGTGGTAGCGTGCGCCTGTAGTTCCAGCTACTCGGAAGGCTGAGGCGGAAGGATTTGTGTGGAGCCCAGCAGGTGGAGGCTGCGGTGGCCGGGAGCGGCCACTGCACTCCAGTCTGGGTGACAGAGTGAGACTCCAACTAAAAAAATAAAAATAAAAAAATAAAAAATAAAGTTCCTAACACTGTACTTCTGAGCCCCCCAACAAAGAAGCCTAGATAATAAACAAAAGCAGCACTGCCCCTGGGGAGGAATGGCAGTGGTAAGTGCTACTGCCAAAGACTGTTAAGTCTTTACTTTTATTTTTGACTTTTAGGATCCAGCGGTGGTAGTTCCCACGATCTTCTCCTGGAATTCCCAAGTCTGGCCCTGCTAAAATCAGACGGGTCATGGCAGATGCTGGTGGACTGTGCCGAATTTAACCTAGCGGTGGCTTCGATCACATCACTAAGGCAGATGAAGAACCTTGCCAGAACGGATCAACAAAGCCTCTGGTCTACAGCATGTGGCCACGACTGAGCAGCTGCGTTCTGTTCAATACCCATCAGCAAGGAAGACTGAAATATGGTTGCGCATCGCCCCATGATGGGATGTTGACCAAGAAGTGTGTCGTTAGGCGATTTCCTCATTATGCGAACATCACAGAGTGCACTTACACAGACAGCCCCCTCATACCCAGGCCGTGTGGTGCAGCCTGTTGCTCCTAGGCTACGGCCTGTACACGTGTGACTGTACTGATTACTGCAGGCAATTGTGTATCTAAACCCAGAAAAGGAACAGTATAATCTTACGGGATCACTGTCACATATGCGACCCCTGGATGACCGCAATGTCACGATGCAGGGCATGACTGCAGTTTGTGTTCACCTGAGATGGACAGCAGCATCCATTCAGGGTCTTGCCCCAGAGCTAAGCTGACTCTCCCGTTCTCTGTCCCCATATAGTCAGAAAGCACCTTGGTCTTCTAGACATTCACAACCATCCTCTCGTCTTAAGTATCGTGTCAGTTCTAGCTGCTGAGTGGAAGTGGCCAAGACTCTAGATACCCTTGTAATTCACATGTCCAGAGTGTGGGAGAGAAATCCTAAACAGACTCAGCAGCCTATTCTATTGGTAAGTTTTTTGGGGGGGGATCTAGTCACATAGGTCATACTGGGACACCTCAAAAGTAAAGAACAGCCGGGCTTGGTGGCTCAGCCTGTAATCCCAGCACTTTGGGAGGCTGAGGTGAGTGGATTGCCTGAGCCCGTGGGTTTGAGACCAGCTCAGGCAATTTGGCGAGACCTCGTCTCTACGATAAATTAAAAAAAAAAATTAGCCAGGCATGGTAGCACACGCCTGTGGTTCTAGCTACTTGGAAGGCTGAGGCGGAAGGATTGCCGGAGTCCAGCAGGTCGAGGTTGCGGTGGCCGGGAGCGGCCACAGCACTCCAGCCTGGGTGACAGAGTGAGACACCAACTCGAAAAAAAAAAGCAAAGAACAAACTGTCTCACCTGGCACCTCTTTCCACTAAGAAAGAAGCACAGATCTTGGCAGGTTCATCTGGGTTTTGGCTACTTCCTCCCCACCCCAAAGGCAAAACCCTTCCAAGTCTCTCCTTGAGCCCCTCTATTACAAAGGGCTTTTCACTCTGCCTAGTGGGAACATGAACTACTCTTTGTCCCACGTGAGCTCTAGGGGTTGCCCTGCTGCTTTCCGGAGCTCCCTGGTCTCAGTGTTTCTTCGCGGTGTTGCAGCGTATGCAGACAAGCAGCTAGCTGAAGACTCAGGGGCACTCTCCATGGCTGCCCTGTCCTCTCCGTGTGGCCGTCTCCTCTCCACGCTTTGCCCTGCCACTGCATGCTGCACCACTCCCCTGAAGGAGTCACCACCCTGGCAGAGAGGACCGCCCTTCATCCTCAGGAAGGATGCGGCTTCTGTACCAGAATAGTCTGGGTAACTCGCCCAGCGGTGTTTTCATGCTCCCTTGCCTGATTTTGCAGCTGAATGAACAAGTGCGCAAACTCTGACTGGAGAGGCTGGTGGCCATCAGAGGCTTGGACCACTCGGGAGTGAGGGTTTGAGTCAGGCAGGAGGCGTGACTGAGACCTTAAGATCAGCAGGCATGTGTGGTGGGGAGCGACCGGAACGGGCACCGGAGGATGGAGGTGAGTATTCGCCATGGCCCCATGTACAGCCCAGAGGCAAGGGCTGTCATTCACCCACTGTGTGCACAGCTGAGTGTCCTGGGCAGAGAGGCCACCAGAAGCCTGAGGAGCTGCTCCAGAAACATCCAGAAAAGGTGGTTCTGCGTGGCACATGAAACATAATGCATACTGAGATGTGCTACCGAAATCCCCTTGCTACAGGGACTATTCTTCCCGAGCTGTGTAGAGCAGGAAACCGTGTTGGCATCTGTGCCTGGCCTGGATCTTCTGGTCTTTGCTTGTGATGGCTCGTCTGTGCCATTTCTCTGGTGGCCTGCCCTGGGCGGTCGGACCCTTCCTCAACACACAAGGGCCCTTCACCAACGACTGAGGGGTGCAGGGCTCTGAAAGCCCAGCTCCCTCAGGGCAGACACCTCTGAGTCATAACCTATGCACCAGGGTCCCCACAGGTTCAGGATGAAGCCACGCCCAAGACTCTTTCTGAAATGCAAACTCACTGGCTTCCAGTCCTTGAGTGATGTCTCCTGGATGTACTGTCCGAGTAACTCACTTGCACATGAGTCCTCACTTCAGGACAGACATCTATAAAGCCTGGAAACACGCTAAGGCTTGGCATCAGACCCCAGATGTCCCCCATAGGACCTGGGAAATGGAGACCAGACTCCAATCCCAAATTTTGTCACAAATAGACCTGCTCAGCAAACCAGGCACAATTCCCAAATGCAAGGGACCTAGAACGGTCAAACAGTCTTGAAAAGCTCAATGAATAAGATTGCAAGCCCATAAATAAACTCTTATATCTTGGGGCAACTGATTTGGAAAGATGATACCAAACAGTTCAATGGAGAAGAAGGGTCTTTTCAACAAATGGTGCTGGGACTATCGGATATCCACATTTGGATATCCACATAAAAAAGAATGCAGTTGGACTCTTACATGACAGCATACATAAACACTAACTCAAAATGGGTAACAGATCTCAATGCAAGAGCTAAAACTATAGAATATTTAGAAGAAAACGTAGGAATAAATCTTTGTGGCCTTAACTGAAGTGCTGGTTTTGTAAGACAGGAGGAAGGAACAGACACACTGAACGACATCCAAATCAAAGAGTTTCCTGCTGTAAATGAAAAAGAAGCTGGGCTCGGTGGCTCAGCCTGTAATCCTGCACCTTTGGGAGGCTGAGGTGAGTGGATTGCCTGAGCCCGCGGGTTCGAGACCCGCCTGGGCAGCGAGACCTCATCTCTACAATAAATCAAAAAATTAGCTGGGCGTGGTAGCACACGCCTGTAATTCCGGCTACTTGGAAGGCTGAGGCGGAAGGATCGCCGGAGCCCAGCAGGTCGAGGCTGCGGTGGCCGGGAGCGGCCACTGCACTCCAGTCTGGGCGACAGAGTGAGACTCCAATTCAAAAAAAAAAGAAAAAGAAAAAGAAAGGCAACCCACCGAGTAGAAGAAAATATTTGCAAATCATTTATCTGATAAGACACTGGTATCCAGAATATCGACATAAATAACTCTTATGAAGAAATCAAAAGACAAGTGAGGACATCTGGTTTTAGCTCTGCCGCATAAACAGCTTGGAAGTCCTCATTCCCGTCCTTGCAACAGGAAAAATGCTGAACACACTGAAAGCCAGACTTTTCTCGAACCCATCATGGAGCTACAGTCAAAGGGCCACTGCCACCCCGAAATTTGAAGAGACAGGTGGGTAGTCAGACCAGCTGACCTGCAGCAAAAGCTGAAGTCATGGGCTGCAGGAACACTTCCTTGGCCACTCTGGAGAACTGCTGGAGCTAAAACTCCTGGGACTGCAGTCTACCAGGCCCAACCCTTTTGTGAGTTTTACCCCCAGAAACCCTACGAACCCTATCAGGTTTTAATGAAGGGCCAAGAAAGATCCTCTCCTGCCTCTGGCATGGGGAGGAGGAAAGTAACCAGTGTGAAATGCACCCAGAAAGCTGAGAAACGACTGTTCAGGGACTGAGGCCCTCTGAGGCTGAGATTTAATCACAGACTGTGAAAGACTTCCCTCTGCCACTTTCCCAACACCGACGGGCTCCAGCAGAACAACATGGATTCCAGCTGCAAGACAGCCCACCTGCAAGGGAAGCCCAAAAGCAGCAGAGGAAAGGGAGAAAGGGACACCAGAGGAATGTGACGCCTCTGGCACCTACAGTTACAGCAGACATGAAACGGCCCAACACCTGGCCCAGTGACCATAACACCTCACACTAAAGGCTCGGCCACTTCAGTTCCTATTACCAGATACATCACGCCCAGCTTTCAACCAGAAGTATGAGGCAGACCAAAAGGCAAGAAAAAAACACAGTGTGAAGAGACAGTGCAGGCATTAGAACAGACCCAGATGTGACCCCAAGGCTGGCATTATCGAACAAGGTATTTACAATAACTGAGATGAATATGGCGAGGGCTGTCATGGAAAAGGAGACAATACATGAGAACAGACACGTGATGCAAGCCGAGAGATGGAACTCAAAGAAAAAAATCCAAAGGAGTCAGCCCAAGATGGAAGAAAAAAAAGAATCCAAAGGAAAACCTAGAGACCAAAACACTGAAACATTGCAAATGAAATGAAAAATGTCTCTGTTGGGTCCATCAGCTGGGTGAGCCCAGGCAAGGAAGGAATCAGTGAGCTTGAAGATATGTCAAACATTCCAAACTGAGGAGGAAAAAAAAAAAGAATGGAACATTCAAGAATTTGGGGACAATTTCAAAAGGCACAACATATATATAATTGGAATACCAGCAGGGAGAGAGCAAAAGAAGAGAGCAGAAGAAACATTTGAAGTAATAATGGCTGATAATTTTCCAAAATTAATGACAGACAACAAGCCATAAATCCAGGAAGCTCAGAGAACACCAAGCAGGATAAATATCTTAAAATCTACACATAGGCATATCGTATTCCAATTGCAGAAACCAAACACAAAGAGAAAATCTTGAAAGAAGCCAGAGGCGGGCTGGGAATGCTACTTATAGAAAAACAATTAATTATAGCAGACTTCTTGTCAGACATCACGCAAGCAAGAAGAAAGTGAAGTGAACATCCAACATGCTGCAAGAAAAAAACCTATCAACTAGAATTTATAGCCAGTGAACTTATCCTTTAAAGGTAAAGAAAAAATAAGACTTTTCGGACAACCAAAAATGGAGGGAATTCATTTCTAGTAGCTCTGTGCTGTAAGAAACGTTAAACGAAGTCCGTCAGGGAGAAGGAAAATGATATAGATCAGAAACTTGGATCTACAGAAACAAAGGAAGAGCATTAAAGAAGGAATAAAATGGCTAAATTTTCATATTCTAAAAGATAACTTTAAAATAATAACAGTAACAACACACTGAATAATTATGGCTTACAGACAAGTGAAAAGAATGACAGCCATGCCATAGGGGACGGGAGGAACGAGTGAGGAACATTCTGTTGTGAGGGAGATTGCAAAGTCTAGAGCAACCATTAGAAATAATTTACGATGAAGCATAACTGATAGGCTAAGAAAGGAGATAAAATAGAATCATAAAACGCTTAATCAAAACCAGAGAAGGCTGGTCAATAGACAACAACTAATACATAGATAATAGTTACAAATATGGTAGATACTGTGCCCAGTTATATCAGTGGTCACTTTAAACGTGAACAGTCTAAAATACAGCAATTAAAGGACAGATATTGTCAGGGCAGATGGAAAAAAGACCAAAAACCCACTCTTTGAAGGATTTCACCAGACATTCCTCCAAGAAAAAATGCCCAATAAGCATCCAAAAAATGTTCAATATCACTAGTCAGAGAGATGCAAATAGTCATCACAACATCTCTTCATACTCACTAAGATGGCTACAATTTAAGAAAACAGGCAGGACACTAACAAGAGTTGGCAAGTGTATGGAGAAACTGGAGCCCCCACACACTGCTGATGGAAGTGGAAAATGTGAGACTTGCCTTCGAAAACAGCTGGGCAGTTCTTCAAAACAAAGCGTGGAGTTACCAGACGACCCAGCAGTTTCATTCCTAGGTATATACTCAAGAAAATAAAAATGCACATCCACACGAGGACTGGTACACGAATGTTCACAGAAGCGTTACTCATAACAGCCAAATACTCATCGACTAATGAACGGATACATAAAATGTGATATGTAAGTGAAAGGTTATTCAGCCATCAAAAGGAATGAAGTACCTACACACGCTACATCATGGTGCACCTTGGAAACATCATGCTAAGTGAAAGAAGCCATCTGTCCAGAACAGGAAAATCTATAGAGACAGAAAGCATGAGCCGGGCTCGGCGGCTCAGCCTGTCATCCCGCGCTTTGGGAGGCTGAGGTGAGTGGACTGCCTGAGCCTGCGGGTTCGTGACCCGCCTGGGCAACTTGGTGAGACCTCATCTCTACAATAAATCAAAAATTAGCCTGGCATGGTAGTGCGTGCCTGTAGTTCCAGCTACTTGGAAGGCTGAGGCGAAAGGATCGCCGGAGCCCAGCAGGCCGAGGCTGCAGCAGCCAGGAGCAGCCACTGCACTCCAGTCTGGGTGACAGAGTGAGACTCCAACTCAAAAAAAAAAAGATAGTATGGCTTCCAGGGGCTGGGAAGAGAGGTGTGACCTCTAATAAGTAGGGGGCTTCTTTTAGGGTAGATGAAAAAATTCTACAATCAGGTTGTGAATGCACAACCCTGTTACGACGCTACAAATTGCTCAGTTATGTACTTTAGATGGGTGAATGGTATAGTTCATAAATTATATCAAAATAAAGCTATTTTTAATTAAAAAAACTCTCTCAGCCTTGAGGTTCTTTATTTTTCTAAGTACCTTTCCAAGAATACTGGGGTTTTTTTCCTCAGTAATGGGTTGTCCCTCAGAACACCTCCCACCCTCTAGCCAGACCAGCTCCCCACATCCAACCCAAGACAAAGCCCAGCTCCTCCATTCCCAAGTGCCTGACCTCCCTGCCCCCTCTAAAACCTCCTGGGGGTTCAGCGTGACCAACTGGGCTCTGCATACTGCCCACCCCTGGGTTCTCTTGTGAGGGTTCCCGTCCCTATCCCAGGCCTATTCCTACACCCAGAGCCCTGGATCTGGAGATGCCCTGGTGAATGGAACTTAAACAGCTCCACCCAACCTGTGACTCTCAGCAACACCTCTCCCTCCAGCCCTCCAGCAGGCGGCTGCTCTATGCCTGCAATTCCACCCACGGACGCCAGGGGTCATCATCAGCAGTCCTGGAGCAGGGGGAGATGATGGGAGCCTGAACCACTGGGGCCTGTGTTCCCTGAAAAACTGAGGCACCCAGGGGATGATTCCCGGCCCGTATCCCACATCGTCACGAGGAGGGGATTGATGCCCATCCTCTGCCCAGGAACAACAGAGGGTCCGCCAGATCTGGGGAAGTTGCACAGGGGTTGGGAGCCTGAGAGTATCCCAGAGCACCCTCCACAGGCTCAGACGGGCCCAGGGGCACAGGGGCCACCAATCAAGTCTAGTGTTATCACTGTCGCCCCTGACATGTGACTGTAGCTTCTCTTTCGTGAACATCAGCTACACCCTGGTGTTAGAGCTGAATTATGTTCCCCAAAAAGACATGTTCAAGTCCTAATCCTGGGTATCCACGAACGTGACCTTCTTGGAGACAGGGTCTTTGCAGATGTAATCAAGTTAATGAATGAGCGTGGGCCCTAAGTCCAAGGGCTACAAAAAGAGACACAGACGCACACACAGGCAGATGGCCGTGTGACAACAGAAGCAGAGATTGGAGCGATGCGTCTAAAAGCCAAAGAACACCAAGGACTGACTGCCACTGCCAGAAGCAGGAAGGGCTAGGAAGGCTTTCCTTTCCTAGAGCCTTCGGAGGGAGCATGGCTCTGTTGACCCAGCAAGTTTGCACTCGGGCCTCCAGAACCAGGAGACGAGACACTTCCGTTGCCTCGCCACTTGGTTTGAGGTCATTTGCTGCGGCAGCCCTGGGACACGAATGCACCCGGTCACGGCGCCAAGGCCTTCCCCTGTGCACACTCACAGCCCGCACCTCATGGTCATTGCCCACCTCCCTTCTGAAGGAGCAAGGGCGGTCTGAGAGAGGAAGATCTTGGGCTTCTGGACTTCCAAGAAGTGTGGCCTGCCGGGGGCCTTCCAGGGCGCCACGAGGGGACCTTTGCACGCTGCGTACAGTGACGGAGCGAGCACCCAGGCCCGGCACTCACGGACTGGGAGCTGTCCCTGCTGTTGTCCCGCGACTTGTTCTTGGCCAGGCGCTTCTTCTTCTTGTGCAGCGGCCTGGACTCCAGGATCATCTCCTCTAACTCGAAGGTGGGGTCGCAGTGCAGGCGGCCTTTCTGCGAAGGGACAGGGCGCTGAGCCCCGGCCCGCGGGGGCCGCCCGCCGCCCTGCTCCAGGGCTGCCCCTCCCGGCACCGCCCACAGCTTACGTTGGGCACAAAGCCAGGCTCCACCTTCTTCTCGCTCAGGTCATCCCACAGCACGCCGGCCAGCGCCGGGGCCGCCCGCATGTCCTGGAGGCTGGAGTACCGGTGCTCCGGGTTCACCGTTAGGAGCTGCAACAAGGCCCACGTCAGACGGGCCCTGGGGCTGGAGCCCGCCCGCCCCTGCTGGCGCCTGCCTGGCCACCAGCCACGGCCCCGGCCCCAGACCACAGCACCCTATGGAGACGTGTGCCAGGCCTGAGTTCGGAAATCCAGGATCTCAAGGGCCACGCAAGGAAAGGCGGTGCCAATCTCAGGCAGAGCATCACGGTCAGCTCGGCAACACGGCCCGAGGGGCAGACGAGATCTGGGTGGTGCTGGCCAAACCCTGGCTCCCACAAACAGCAGAGGGGACTTGGAGGAACTGTTCTGTGGGAATCGCCAGCAGATGGCAGCCGAGGCCCGGTTAACCCGGCCTGGAACACACGCTCTCCGTCGCAGCGGAGGGCCTCCATGGGCTGACGGGCCCTGGGCAGTTGTGTGTGACCGCGCAGCAGCACCATGGCCTGGGCACCTCCCACATGCTCGCTGCCATGTGCGCCGTTGCCTTTCCCAGGGAAAGTGCTGCAGACCCCCTGCAAGGGTCCCCAGGCATGGGCTCAGGCATGCGGGCCACTCCCTTCTCCAGCAAGGCCCCACCTTGGAAGCCACCTGGGCTGGTGTGGACAGAGTTTTGTGGGCTGAGGCTTGGCCGGGAGGCTCTCTGGAGGGCTGCGGAGAGGCCGCTGCCGGGCCAGGCCTCTCTCAGCTCTGAGGCTGCTTGACTACAACCCCAGAGCAGAAGGACTCACAGCTGGGGCCCAGCCTGCTCAAGAGGGCCTTGAGAGTCCAGAGATGGGAGCCAGCCAGGCCCAGAGGCACAGCACACCCCACCCTGTCCTGGCCTGACTCTCCGACTCCTCCCTTCGGAGGCACCAGCCGCCGGGTGAAAGTGCAGCTCTAGGGGGGACGTGTGCAGGCCAGTTGAAGTTCCAGCCCTGGACCCCAAAGGGGAGGCACGCTGATGGCAGCGCCACGGCCGAGGGCCCCGTCCGACTGATGTCCCCTGGACTGCAGCAGACCAAGCTCAGGCCCCAGGAGCTGCGTGAGGATCTGGTTTCTCCTCTGCTTGCTCCCTGGGAGGGGCGGCCCAGGCTGTCTGCATCGGGCAGCAGCCGTCCACCTCCACAGAGGCAGAGGGGCCGGAGCGCAGTGTGGGCCCACACCCCCTTCCAACACTCGGGACCCGGGTGACCGGGCATAGGGCTTCTCTGTGCCTCAGTGTCAGTGTCTGCGAGACAGGGTGATGACTGATGGGACAGGCACGTGGGTTCGCTGGGAGGTTACATTTGATAAAGGTGCCCGGGTGCCCAGACGGGGTCCCAGACGGGGCTCGCTGTGAAGAGAGGACAGCAGGGCAGTGGCCAGTCCAGGATGCCCAGCCCGCCGGAGAGGAGCACAAAGACCCACACTCCCTTTCCCGAGGCCAGGGGCCTCAGAGCTGTGGTCTGGTAAGGTCCCCACATGCCACAGCGAAGGGTCTGGGCTCGCCAGGACGTTATGCTAAGTCTGCACTGGGGTGGGGTTGCAGCCCTGAGCCCCGGGAGGGCAAGGGGGCATCCTGGCGGGTGAGGAGGCTCGGGGACGCTGGGGCTCACCTTGCGCAGCAGGGCCACCATCTCCTTGGACCAGGTGGGGACATACTGGACGCTCACGGTGCTGAACAGCTGCACCAAGGACTCCACAGCATTGCTGGAGTGGATGTCATAGGGCCTCTGTGGGCAGGAAGGCAGGGCTGGGCAGGTATTCCTTGCCCTCCTCACACCCAGAACAATGCCAGGTGCACCTGCTGACACCCTGCGGGCGCCCCCACCCTCCCCACCCCAAATGCAGGCTCCACTCTGAGCCCAGCCTCCACTCGCCTCGGAGGAGCCGAGAGCCAAAGTCTGCACCTGAGCCATGCCCCACACTACGGCCCAGGTGCCCATCTGGCCAGGAGGCAGGCACCCTCTAGAGGGCCTGGGTCTCAGGGGTCAGCCCCCCTGGCTATGAGAAGGCTGCCTTCCTCAGGGGTGGGGTCCCATGGGTAGCTGAGGAGTACAGTGCTTCAATGACTCCCAAGAGGACACCCAGCCTCCTGGCTCCAGGAACCACAGGGCCCCCCACAAGAACCTTGTGGAAAGTTCCAAGGAATCACTCCCGCTGGACAGTTCTCAGCCCTGTGTGCCCCCCAGAGGCCAGCGTGCAGGGCCCACCAATGGCACCCGGGAAACCACGGTGAGTTTCTCCTTCCTTCAGTTGCTCAGGCATGGGACCACCACCCAGCCCGCCCTGCCAAAAGTGTGCGTCCTGCCTGATGGAGGGCGGAAACACCCGTGAGCACTTGGGATTGGGCAGCCTCCTCCTGCCCTGGCACTTGGGCCACCCCAGGGAGCAGTCAGCTCGGGATTGGGGGCCCCTCCGCGGGCAGGGGCTCCGTACCCATCCTCGAAGCAGCTCGTAGGCCATCACCCCCACCGACCACCAGTCCACCTCGAAGGAGTAGCCAGTGCCACCGTTGACAAAAGAGTGGAAGATCTCCGGAGCTTTCCAACAGAAAGAGAAGGGACAGCTGGGCCAGGGGTTGGCACTCGAGGCCAGTCCTGGATACAGGCTGCCCCCAGGGCTAGACGGGGAAGCGACCGAGGCACTGCCCTTTCCCACCTGGAGGGAGCCGACTCCCTTCCAGCACACCCCCACCCAGCATGGACATACCCATATAGGGCTTGGTGCCGGCTAAGGCTGTCGCCCGCTCCCCGTCCTTTATGATGGTGGCGATGTTGAAGTCCGTCAGGTGCGCGTGTCCTGTGGAGAGAGGTCCCAGGGGACCGTCCCAGAACGAAAGACGCATCCTTGCAGGCAGGGGCATCGGCCGCCATCCTGCCCAAGCCCCTGCCCTCCCTGCCACCACTTACCGCGCTCATCCAGGAGAATGTTGTCAGGCTTGACGTCTCTAGAAAGGACAGAAGGCAGGAAGATGAGTCCTTATACCTGCCCTGGAATCCTTGGCAGAGCTGGGCTTCCCGAGACGCCCCCACCCACCCACCTGGGGCAGAGGTCTACTTGGTCCTTGGGACAACAACAGAGCCTGAGGCCTGTGGGTGGAGGCAGAGGAAGTGAAACCAGCCACCGTTCTGTGTGGAGGGGCCTTGCCCGGCAGCCCTGCCTCTGAGTCCAGACAGCCGATAACACCGGACACAGAGAGGGGCCTACAACCTGAGACCCCCAGAGCACAAAAGCAATTGCTGGCTGCGTCGGTCCTTCCACGTCCACAAGGCAGCTCCAGAGACCGACACACCTCACTCCTTGCTCTGCCCTGACTTCCAGGCAAATGGCCAGTCCTTGGTACTTGGAACCTAGATCATGGCCAATGACAGAATCCCCAAGGGCAGAGATGCAGAAATAAGGGCATCGGACTTCATAATATGAGCAGGGACCTCCCCAAAAGACGAAATCATCTTTTGGAGGGCGGGGACCCTACAGGCCTCCCCTGCTAGGTAAGTGTTCTGGGAACCCCTGGGCATCAGCTAGTGTTGTTGTGAGAGGCTGCGTTCAGTTTCAGTGACATTTTTTTTTTTTTTAGATTCTTTCAGTGCGTTTGCCCATTTTATGATGGGCGATTTACACAAACAGCCTGCCCACACCGTGCTGCGTGTTCCACAGTTTTTGACCCAAAAGCGGCATGACCCCTGTGCCCACCCTCCCTCTTCACCTGGTCTTGCCCCAAGTGACTGGATGAGAAAAGTCCTCAAAGGGAAATGTTTCGCTGATGTGGAAGAAGTGAAACAAAAAGGGGCAGAAGCACTAAAAGACCTCAAAATCGACAGTTTCAAAATGTTTTGAGCAATGGAAAAAGAGTCTTGATAGAGGTATTGCATCAAACAGAGGGTACGTGGAAAATGACTGAAGTGTACACATGTAAGAATAAATACACAATTTATAAATAAATTCCAAGTTGGGGGGCAGTCTCCCTCGTGTACCTCACAGACTTTTCCAGTTTGTTCCTTGGCTACAGAATTTCAGCCTAATTTCTGATTTCTAATTTCCTCTGCTTGAAGCTACCATTAAACTAGTTTGGATTCCCCAAGGACGTGGCGGGTAGGCAAACAGGAGCCCACAGTTAAATAGACCAGGCGAAGGCCATCTGATGTGGCCAGGCCCTGTGGCCTATCCATGGCAGCCAACAGCCATCTGTGGTTAGCCTCAGCTGGGGCTGCTTGGACTGAGTCCATCCCCAGGTGGACACCGGGTATGCAGCTGCAGCACGGACCTCAGAGTGGGGCATGACCAGCATGGCTGCCGCAGCTGGATGCAGGTCCTAAGGCAAGTGTGGAGCGGGGGAGCCAGACCAGGTTCTGCTGGAGTGCGGATGCCCTTGGAGGGCCTGACCCGAGGCTGCTGCCAACCCCACCTGGTCTAGACGGGTACCCCGCCCCCATCGGTGTGCACCTGTGAATGATGTGCTGACTTCGCAGATAGTCGAGGGCCAGTGCCATCTCGCAGATGTACAGTCTCACCGTGTCCTCAGAGAACTGGACATTCTGCTGCAGGTGGTAGCGCAAATCCCCACCCAGGAGCAGGTCCACGACCATGAACATGTCCTCCTCGTCCTGAAAGGAGTACCTGTGGGCACCAAGGAAGGACCAAGCGTGGGCACAGCTGTGGAACCAGTCGTGGTTCCTACTGGCTGCTGTGCACCTCAGGACCACAGCTCACACCCCCATCGCCCACTGGGAACTTCCAGAAGTAGGGTCCTGCCCCCGGCGCTGACTCCTCTCTTGCTCAGGGCTGCCCTGAGCCAAGACTTTTGGGAAAGACAGAGCAGCCTGTCCTGGGGATGGCACGGCTGGGGGTCAGAGACATCTGTGAGTGACAAACAGAGAAACAGTGTCTCTGGGTTGTTTCGGGCTGCCCTGGTTTCCTCTTTGGTGAAATGGGGATTAAAATATCTGCCTTGGAAGGTTGCTAAAGAAAATGAGACGGTGCGGGTGACATTCTTGGCACAGTGTTGGGCCCGGGGCTGGCATGTGATCACCAGCAGCCGTGGTGGTGGTGACGGTGATGCTGGTGGCGGGGACGACGGTAATGGCGGCGAAGATGACGATGGCAGTGGAGGTGATGGTGGCGGTGGGAGCAGCGGTGACGGTGGTGACGGTGGAGGTGACAGTGATGGTGACAGCCATGGTGCTGGTGATGCTGGTGACAGTGGCGGTGATAACAGCGGTGATGGCGATGACGGTGGCGTGGTGGGGATAAAGGCGATGGCGGTGAAAATGAGGGTGGCTACAGCCGAGCAGCACATCAAGGGCTTCCGCCACTTTGCTGTTTATTTACTTATTTACTTATTTCCTCTAACAGCAGGCTCGCTCTAGCCTCTCCCTCCACCTCCACCAGACAGAGATCCTTCCACCTCCGTCTCCTGAGGTGCTGAGACTACAGATACGTGACACCACACCTGGCTATTTTTTTCTGTAGAAATGAGGTCTCACTACGTTGCCCGGGCTGGTCTCAAACTTCGAGGCTTCAGCAATGCTCCAGCCTTGGCCTCCAAAGTGCTGGGTTTATAGGTGTGAGCCACCACACCCGGCCTGCAAGTTATCTCGTGAGCTCTCAGAGGTAACGTTAGTCGTTAAATGATGGGGTCTTTCAAGAAGAATAGCACAGATGACTCGTTGGTTTTTTTTTTATTTTTTTTTTTGAGTTGGAGTCTCACTCGGACGCCCAGACTGGAGTGCAGTGGCCGCTCCCGGCCACCACAGCCTCGACCTGCTGGGCTCCGGCGATCCTTCCGCCTCAGCCTTCCCAGTAGCCGGAATTACAGGCACGCGCTACCACGCCCGGCTGATTTTTTGATTTATTGTAGAGATGAGGTCTCGCTGCCCAGGCGGGTCTCAAACCCGTGGGCTCAGGCAATCCACTCACCTCAGCCTCCCAAAGGCGCGGGATTACGGGCTGAGCCACCAAGCCCGGCTGATGACTCATTTTTCACAGGCTGTCCCTCTACCTGCCCTCCACAACCCTTCTGTTTTCATCCCCCAAAAAGGGTAGCCTGGAGAGGGTAGCACACATTGGGGCCTGGGGAAAGAGCCACAGAGCAAAGGGACTCAGAGTGCCAGGCCCCAAGATGGGCCCAGGGAACAAGAGCAGGTGGCCTCCTACACTTGGAGGTAAAGCTGTGGTGGCCCTGCCCTGTGTGGCCCCAGATGGCAGGAGACGTCTTCCGGTAGGCTGGCCTGTGGGGAGGGGACGCCAGTCACAGGAAGAGGAAGAAAAGGTGCATACATCCTGAAGACTCACAGCCCTGAGAGCTGCCTGTTTGGAACACTCTGTCCAGGGGGATGCCCACTGCCCAACGAGGGCAGCCTGGGGACCATGCCCACCTGTGTGCCACAGGTGAGGGGGCTGAGGACAGAGAGTTTAGGTACACTGTCGCCAGTCAGGCGGGAATTTCAGCCCATGCTCCCTGATCACTGCCACACTGCCTCCCAGACAGAGGCCAGGAGGACCAGAGTCAGGGCAGACCCAAGGCTGCAGGAAAGGGAAGTCCTCCTCTGCAAGCAGCCTCAGCACCCACGGCGTGGCTGAGTGTCGGCCATGACAGCAGCCTGCTCCCATGGGGCCATGGGCCAGGCCCACCTCAGGGAATAATCAACCCCATTGGAGGATGAGGGATCTGACCCAGGCCTGGCCTTCCTCGGCCACCGGATGGCAGGAACAGGTTAAGGGGAACTTGGTACTTGCATGCCCCCAGCTTTGGAACCATTGTCTGGGATGCTAAGAACAAGACTACAGATCACAAAGACACAGTCCAGCCCTGCCAGCCTCCATGTGCCTGAAGATGGCAGTGAGTGCCCTGAGGGCCACAGAGAGGAAGGGACAGGTGGCAGGGACAAAGCCGAGACGCAGGCAAGGGGCAAGAAGTGGGAGGGTCATGGTCATGGCTTGGGCTCCTTCCTCTCACCTGGGTAGCTCATGGCTCCTCACATCCGGGTGCCTGAGGCTCAATCAGAATTTCCTGGCTCTGCCCAGCCCCCCTGGAAGGCTGGGCTCCCCGTTGTCCTCCCCAGCAACTGTGGAGTACAGTCGCATGACACTGTTCCTGAGCTGTGTCATATAGCCCTTGGGAAGGAACCACGTCCACTCTGAAGTCCCGGGAAAAAGACTGGGTGGTGGGGGTGGGGTCTGGGCTCTGAATGAGTCCCTGAACAGCTGACACCAGATTCCCTGTCACACAGGATGCACTGGTCCCTTCACTCTACTGTCCCCAAATGGTCATTGGGACTTTTCCTTAGCTTGGCTAACGGATTCTCAGGAGACACATGAAGGGATGGGGACATTTCCATCTTCCAGAGGCTGCTGGCCAGGACCATGACCATTTGTCACACAACTCTCCAGCTACTAGGAACATTCAGCTCTACCGGAGCTTCTGGGAATCATGCCTGCCTTTGTGCATATCACAGAGCAGTACAAGAAGCAGGGAGGGAGGACCCCTGAGTCAGGGAGGACATCTGCAGTGTGGAGGAACCTTGCATCAAGGAGGATCCCTGAGTCAGGGAGGACTCCTGCATTGGGGAGGACGCTTGCACCATGGAGGACTTCTGCACTGGGGAGGATCTTTGTATTAGGGAAGATCCCTGAGTCAGGGAGGACTCCTGCATTGGGGAGGGTCCTTGCATCATGGAGGACCCAAGTCAGGGAGGTCTCCTGCATTGTGGAGGACCCTTGCACCAGAAAGGAGCCCTGAGTCAGGAAGGCCTATTGCAGTGGGGAGCACCCTTGCACCATGAAGAACTTCTGCATCGGGGAAGACCCCTGAATCAGGGAGGACTCCCAGAGAAGAATGGGCTGAGCCTTCCAGTAGTATCCTGATTCCTAACCCTCCCAGAGCTGGTCTTAGGTCTCGCTGCCCAGGGGTTCGAACCCGCGGGCTCAGGCAATCCACTCACCTCAGCCTCCTAAGGCGCAGGATTACAGGCTGAACCACCGAGCCCGGTTAGGGCTCCTTTTTTAAAAAAAAAAAAGAAGCTCATGGTCAGGTACCTAAACTCTCCCCCACTGACTTTAGTGCCAGAGAATCCACAGGTGATAAATCTTCATCGCCGTTAAGTCCTGGGCTTCTGGGAGACTCAGGAGACACAGTATATTAACTCAGTGTGTCCTGAACCCTGCTGCCCTTGGACATAGGGAGGTAAACTGATGAAGAGGGAGGGGTGGGCCTGCAGGTGTCAGGGCATCCTCAAGGCCCGAGAGCCAAGGAGCAAGACAGAGGGCAGAATAGGGGTAGGAGAGGACGGACTGCATCTTCACCAGCTTCAGGGTCACCAAGTTCTCTGCAGCAAGGCCATCCGGGCAGGAGCCACGCAGGCTAGCTCACCAGAGGTTCACCAGGAAGATGTGCTCGATCTCCTGCAGAATCTCCAGCTCCCGGAAGACGTTGCGGACCTCGTCGCGCTCGATGCACTGCTGCTTGTTCATGTACTTCATGGCGTACATCTTCTCTGTGTCCCGCTTCTGCACGATGCACACCTGGAGGGCGAAGGGCATTTCAGCAAGGACTCACAAGGATGTGAACTCTGCAGCCCCCTCCACTTCCTGGACGCGGCAGACACCGCTTGAAATGACTGGGATTTCAAGTCTACAGCAGGTACCTTCTATAGACAGGACCCAGCCTAAGAGCAACCAGGGGTGAGCCAGAGCCCCATGGCAGCTGGTCCACGTGGGGAGGGGCCCTCACCATGACCTGGGTAGGGAGGGGGTCTCACCTTCCTAAACCCCAATATCCCTTTCCTTGGAGCAGCAAGTGGCTTGGAGGGCAACTGGAGAGTGAAGGTGAGAGCCCACTTAGCACAGAGCTCTGCACGCAGGACGTCTCATCAACCACAACCACAACCTGGCCCTAGACACAAGTCATTCATGCCTCCACAGACCCCTGCTCCAGTCGGCACACCGTAAGAATCGTGTCTCCTCCACGCTGTTCCATGGGGCCTGAGGCCCAGGGAGCAGACAGGCGGAGCAAGGTGTTGGCCATTGTACCCATCACAGCAGTAACCCTCTGTGATGACAGTCCTGGCACAGCTCTGGAGGCACAATGCCCTCTGAGTATGGATCATCAGCATCGACCGGCACAGCTGACTCTGCCAACCCATCACTAATTGCTTAGCAGAGAGATCAAAGTGAGAATGAGAAGCCTAAAATGAGCTGGGGGGTCCCTTGTGACCAAGGAACATCCATCACAACAGAGGTCTAAGATCCCCACAGGGAAACCAAGGACTAAGGTACAGAATCGTAAGCTGTAGAGCCAGTACCCCATCTCCCATTCAAGCCGTGGAAAGTCCTTTCAAGGACAGGTAGCCCAGAGCCACTTCTGAGACCTTCCACAACCTTTGGTTTCAAAGAGTAGGAGCCCAGGGGGCCCGGAGGAAGTGGATGATTCTGGAACTGAAGGTAGGCAAGAAATGCCCCAGGTGCCTCACCCCAAGGTAGGTAGCCTAGCACTGATCAGACACCTCAATGCGAGTCAGTCTTAGGCCAAACCTGCTGGGTCCATCCCTTTCATGAAACCCACACCTCCTCTCCTAGTAACACATCCGAGGACACCAAGATACTTTATGTCCAAAGATGGTCATCGTGGTGTTATTTAAAGCAACCAGACTTTCGAGCCATCTTACCATCCAATAACTTTATGGGCAAGCACAAGCAAGCTCAGTGAAATATCGTGCAACCATTGAGATAATATTTATAAAGACTTTGAATGGCATGTGACAATTTTTATGCCAAGCAAAACTGATAAGTGATACTACTAAATGCAGACTATGGAATCATGATGTGCTCAGGATGGCCAGGAACTGGAGGTGAGCACACGTGAGTGACAACAGCTACGCCGGTGGACAGGGGCACGGGTGATCACTTCTCCTTGCTTTGGTTTACATGACATCACCGTGAAGGGGTCGGCAGATAGGTGCTGATGTTGGAAAGCCTATGACGGTGGTGTCAGGTCTGTCGGGGGACTACTGGCTTTCAGAGTTTCTGGACACAGCAGCCGAGCCACTTCTCTCAGCCTGAGTTCTAAATATCTGACATCCTCCAGGGACAGCAACCCTCGAACTTCGTGAGCCATAGCTGTGGTTTTTCCACACTGTGGATGCCGACACTCTGCCCACAGGCCACGTCGTGTGACCAGGGGAGGCTGAGGCTACGGGAACAAGCGGGGCACGGTGCCGTGACAGAGCTTCTCCACATTTGGAGCCCGCCCACCCTACAGCACAAGCTACCACCGGCACAGACCCAGCCAAAGCCAAGTCCCCTCCATGCAGTCCTGCGAGGACTGAGGTTCAGGGAGCAGACACATGGGGGCCAGCTGTGGGCGTGGGGACTGCAGGAGTATGCTGAGAAAGGGGCCAGGCACCAGCCACCAAAGCAACCCCACAGATGAGGTCGGGGTGTCTGCCTCCCTGATGCTAGGGGAATGAGGAAGGCAGGGGAGCTCTCTGAAAGGAGTACAGTCATGAAAGCATTGTCACCAAGTGGAGTTTGGGTCCCACAGAGCTTCCTTGGTGGGGGACAGTGACCCCCGCCACCACGGCACCCCTGCAAGAGCTCCGTGCCCATGAGGAGCCCTGCTGGCCAGGACAAGGCAGGGTGCTGGGCGGAGGCCGAGAAGCCTCGAGGGGAGGCCAAGATGAGTGCATTCAGAGTGACAGGACCCGTTCACACAGCAAAGTTCTCCCAGATTCACCCAGTGGTTTGGTCCTGGCCACTGAGGCCACACGAAGCCGGCAGATCCCGCCCACGGCCCACCCCCTCCTCTCGGGCCTGGCCATTCCCCACTAGACAGCCAGCAACCTTTGAACTCTACTGACCCTCCATTTCCTCATCTGCTAAACTCAAACACTCCGCTGACTCGCCAGCTTGTAAGAAGCCAAGGAGATGTGGGGGAGACAAGCCCCTCTGCAAACTGCTCGTGCTGGGGGTACAGTCCAGGTGCCCAGCTCCCACGGCCTACCAGGACTGTTCCCTAGTGCAGTCAGCTGAACAACGGCTCCAAGGATGGCCTAACTCCCGGAACCTGGGAATGTGTCACCTCACATGGCAAAGGGACTCTGCAGATGTGATACGGTTAAGGTTCCTGAGCTGAGGAGATAATCCTGGGCTATTCTGGTGGGTCTTAAATACAATCATATGTGTCCAGGGGAAGATTTGACACAGAAGGAAGGCCAGGAGGCAACTGAGGCCCGGGGCTCCACCGCTGGCCTTGAGGATGGAGGGAGGCTCCACTAGCCTGCAGGGAAGACTGCCTCTAGAAGCTGGAAGAGGCAAGAACAGATCCTCCCCTGAACCTCTGGAGGGAATGCAGCCCTGCCAACCTCTTGATTCCAGGCCGTGATCCTGATTCTGGACCTCTGGCTTCCAGAACTGAGAGAGCCAATGCGCATGTTTGTAAGCCACCCAGGTGTGGTCATGGGCTGTGCCAGTCTCAGGAAAGGAATGCAAGTAACCAGCACTCTGGGTGCCATGAGGACCCAGAGGTAAGCAGCTGGTGGCAGTGACTGCGTCATCCACCTGTGCTGTGAAACACACGGTCCAGGCTGTCAGGGCTGCCCCGGGTGGTGACGGCCTCCAGGCTCTTGTGGAGACTGCAGAAAATGTCCAGGAGAGAATGCAGAGAGAATCCTGTACCAGGAGGGCTATGGAGACCTCCTGGCCACGTGGCCACAAATTTTAGGTCAGTGAGCCTTGCTGTATTGTTTCTCTCACTTTAGCATCCGAGGAAAGATCCAAGGGTCCTGAGGGAGCCCATCCTCCATGTGGATTTTGCGACAATACTTCACCAGCTCTGCCAAATCTGCATCCTGGTTTATGGCCGCAGAGTGTGAGCTGCAACGGAGCCTTCAAGAGTGGCTGTTACCACTTCACACAGTCGATGACTGGCCACCTGGGGGGCCCTTTCGAGGCTGCTCAGCTCACCCCCTCCTGCTCTGGCTTCCCTAAACCAGACTCCCCTTAGGGACCGGCGTTTCTGTAGTGGCTACACTTTACCCAAAGCAAGAGCCCCCTAGAGGGTCCCGGGACCTCAGCAGCGTTTGCATCTCCCAGGAGATCCCCAGGTGATCCCATCTCCCTGGAGGTTGGAGGACGGGTATATGTCTATGTGCATGTGAGAGAATGTGGACAACTCCTAGCTCCTCTGTTGCTTTTACCATTTGGGAAGGTGATGTCAGCTTGGGAGACATTTTCTTAATCCGGGAAAAAAAACGTGCCGATTTCCCAGACTCTGGTTGAGACGCTGCTTGCTCCATACAGGGGCCACCTATGCCAACACCCTTGCTTCCCGAATGCCCTGGAGACCCGGGAGAGTGTCTCAGGCCTTCTCCAGATGCGGAGCTCCCATCCAGCGGTTTCACGTTGTCACTCGACCCCCACCCATTGCCAAGTCGGGTCAGACCAGCATGCACTGGTCCCGCCACAGGACATGACTTTCCTCCTAAGGAAAGTACTCCATGAGAAGGGCATATGAGAAATGTTCTCTGGTTCAAAGTTTTTTTTGTTTTTGCTTTTGAGTTGGAGTCTCACTCTGTCGCCCAGACTGGAGTGCAGCGGCCGCTCCCGGCCACCGCAGCCTCGACCTGCTGGGCTCCGGCGATCCTTCCGCCTCAGCCTTCCTAGTAGCCGGAATTACAGGTATGCACTACCACGCCTGGCTGGTTTTTTGATTTATTGTAGAGATGAGGTCTCGCCAAGTTGCCCAGGCGGGTCTCGAACCTGCAGGCTCAGGCAATCCACTCACCTCAGCCTCCCAAAGGCGCGGGATTACAGGCCGAGCCACCGAGCCCGGCGGTTCAAAGTTTTTTAAAAGAAGATCAGGACAAAGGTGGTCTGGGCACAGAGCAACCACTGTGTCCTGGGAACCAGCCCCTCACATCTTCCCAGTCCTCCCTGAGGGAGGCGGCTCCTGCGGTACAGACATTGCTGCTCCGAATCGTGGAATCTTGCTTTTTCTTCGTTTGTCAGCTGAGGTTGTGTGCACCATCCCAAAGAAATTCTCTGCAGGGCTATCTCATTAAGGCAGCTGTGTAGGGCTGGATTTCTCACCCTGCACCCCTCTAGACCTGGTGCTTGCCTGCAGGGCTTCTCCCCTGCACCAGGGACCAACTGCAAACTCGGCTCTTTGCTAAAGGTTAAGGAAGGTCTGGGTTTCCACCTGTAGATCCAGCCCTCCGCTCCCGAGCCCCTGTCAGGCTCCAGACTTGCCCACATGGTGCATCCCCATTGGTTTCTAAGGCCACCCCAGCACAAGCAGTCCCTGGAGTCCCAGTCTCAAGGATTCTGACGTTCTTAACATGTCTGTCTGCACATGCTTTGCCATCCTCCTTGGGAACTAGAACCCATTTCTGAGCCATCTGGAAAGGCACCCCGCCGAGACAGGATGGTAATTAAAAGAAAGTTGCAAGCCTCTTGATCACTCTGATGATGTGCAGGACCAAAGGAGCTCATCGAATCCTTCATTAGGCAAAGTTAAGATGCAACAAACAAAACCAGTGCCCAGACTGTTTACTCCTTTTGCAGCTGATTAATTCCCAGGTAAACCTCCATCCAATCCCATACAAACCACCCTTCCATGGTCAAAACATGAATCACTGGGTGCAAGAAAGCCCTGGAAAGTTCCAAAGGCCAACCACACCTGCTCTTCAGGCCTACCACACAGGGGATGGCGGCTAAGCAGAGACGGGCAAGCGTCCACTTGGCCTGCGCTAGGGCGAGGGCACAGATGTGCTGTCAGCACCTGTTCGCTCAGAGGAAGGAGGCCTTGTAAGGAGAGGACCAAGTTCTCCTGGTTCTTCCCAAGCTGGAGCAGAATGGCCAGCAGCAGGGCAGGGCGGGTGTGGGGCTGATCCCTCACACATTCCTGGGACACAGACAACGGGACTACCAGGCAGAGGGACAGTAGCGACAGCAGGGAACCAGGGCATGGAGGGTGTATTTGCTTCCTGTGGCTGCTGTAGCCCATGACCACAAACCCAGTGGCTTCGAACACTGCAGACTGATTCTCTCTCCGTCTGGAGGTTAGAGCCTGACATGGGTCTCACTGGGCCAAGACTGAGGCGAGACAGGGCTGATGCATCTGGAGACCCCTGGGGAGGGTCCAGTTCCTTGCCCTATCCAGCTTCCCAGGGCTACCTGTATCATGGACTCTTCCTCCAGCCTTGGCCCTCTCTCTCTGACTCTGATCCCCTCTCCTGCCTCCCTCTGCCAGGGTGACCCCTGTGATCACACTGTACCCACCTGATAACCCTGGACTATCTCCTGTCTTAAAGTCAGCTGACTCACAACCTGAGCTCAGTCTGCAACTTTCACTTCCATGTTCATTCTGGAGATTAAGATGTGGATGTGTTGTGGGGGGTTATCATCCTGCCACTAGAGATCCATGCACTGGTTAGCATATAGCTCTTAGAAACACGCGCCTCAGTCCTGTCCTGACTCCGTGATGGTCGCTGAGCCTCCTCCCTGAGACTCGATCCTCCTGTAAAGTGATGGTGACAATCGTTCCTCCCTTGAGGGGGGTCACTAGGGGTCACAGGAGACAGTGCGTCACAACGTGCACTTTACTCAGGACTGGCCCAGACAGAAAGCATGTCCGACAGTGGAGCCAAGGACAGCCTGGGTGGATTCTGTGGCTTGGTCTGGTGCCACGGGTGCTACGTGTGATCTCTCTAGGGAGCTAGTGACACACGTGGCCTCAGCATCACCCTGCCCTGCCCAGTGGGACAGGAAGACCCATGTGCTGCGGGCCACCCAGCCACAGGTGTGCTGACAGGGACTCCTGTCAGAAGTGCAAGGCCACACCTCCCAAGGCATGAGAGCAGCTGCAGGTGAGGCCGCAACATGGAAAGAATGGAGAAAGACCACACGCTGATGAGGGCTGCCTCCACAGGCCTGACTGTGGAGGACTCTGCCCTGGACTTCCCACATTTCCTACAACCATTTTTTAAATTACTGTTTTGAAAGCCAGCTGAAATTTTCAGAATGAAAATAAGCGCAAGCCACAGCAGGCCCCAGCCACCTCTGGCTTCAGCACCGAGGCCTTCCTGCCTGCTGCTCCGCCCTGCTGCCAAGGAGGATTGTGGGCTGGCCAGTCGGCCGTGTGCAGCCAGGAGCGTGGCCTGTCAGCCTGCTGGCACATGCCAGCAGAGAAATCCAATCATTGCAGGTGGAAGTCTCCGAGTCTGTGTACACAATCGGAAGGAGGAACATTTTCCCGCAATGAGCACAGGGTTCACAGCCTCCCTCCTCCTTACGGCCCCTGCACACCCAGAGGGCAGCAGCAGCAGGCCTAGAAACTGGCTCTGGAAAGGCTGGTTCCACCCCCACAACTGCCTCTCAAGAGCCTGGATCAGGGGCACTGGCCAGGGAAGCTGTGGGCTCTCACTGCTGGGCCCAGTCAGGAGCATCTGGGCGCAGTAGCTCAAGCCTAGAATCCCAGTCCTTTGAGAGGCAGAGGCAGGAGGATTGCTTGAGCCCAGGAGTTCAAGACCAGCCTGGGCAACATGATAAGACCCTTTTTTTTTTGCATTGGAGTCTCACTCTGTTGCCCAGACTGGAGTGCAGTGGCCGCTCCCGGCCACCGCAGCCTCGACCTGCTGGGCTCTGGCAATCCTTCTGCCTCAGCCTTCCTAGCAGCTGGAACTACAGGCGCGCACTACCACACCCGGCTAATTTTTTTGATTTATTGAGAGATGAGGTCTCACCAAGTTGCCCAGGTGGGTCTCAAACTGGCGGGCTCAGGCAATTCACTCACCTCAGCCTCCCAAGGTGCGTGATTACAGGCTGAGCCACTGAGCCCGGCTAAGACTCCATTTTTAAAGATTAAATAAATTAGCCGGGTGCGGTGGCCTGTGTCCGTCGTCCCAGCTACAGGATGCTGAGGCAGAAGGATCATTTGAGCCCAGTTCAAGGCTGCAGTGAGCTATAACTGCAACACTGCACTCCAGCCTGGATAACAGATCAAGGTCCTATCTCATAAAATGAAATGAAATAAAATAAAATGAAAGAAGGAAAAGAAAAGCGGCTTTCTGTGTGGCAGCCCTATGCAAGGTGTGTGCAGTATAGGTCTAATCACTTTTTGTTCCTTCCCGGAAACCTTCAAGATAAATGCCTCAACCTCCCTGCAGTGGGTTCAAGTGCTTACCCCAAAATACATAGCCACCAGGGACCTCAGGATGTGGCCTTATTTGGGACAAAGGCCTTAATTACATTTGAAAATGTAATTAAATTGAGGATCTGGAGATCACAGATTAGGACACTGACAAGTGTCCATTGTCCTGAGACAGAAAAGAAGACACAGGCATAGGGGCCGAGGTCATGCGAAGACAACAGAGTGATTTGGAGATGCTGGTCCTGGAGACCAGAGTGAGGCAACTGCAAACACAGGACACCATGGAAGCTGGAAGGGAGGCATGGAAGGGTCCTCCCTCCCTTAGAGCCCCCGGAGGAACCACCATGCCTTGATGTCAGACTTCTCATCTCCAGAACCATGAAAGAATAAATTCCCATTGTGCGAAGACACCATGTCATGGTACTTGGTTCTAGCAGGAAACTCATACTCTCTCCATACCTCCTGGGCATGCCCCTCAAGTGAAAATACCCCGTGTGCTTTGTGTATCCGTGGCCACACCCGCCAGGGACCAATCTGGTCTGTGCTCCCACTGCACCCTCACTCAAGCACCTGTCAGCCAGATGACCTACTTTGGCCTTTGCCATCTTCGCCCCAGGCCCAGCAAGGCCTGGCCTGGCCACACAACTTCTCGCTGAGACCAGCCTGGCCACACAACTTCTCACTGAGACCAGCCTCGAATCCCCCGGACCGTCCCACACACTCACAGTGGTTTGGAATGGTGCTGACTTTTTCTTTTGAAATGGATTTAAGTCAATCACATCAAAGTGCTCTCAGGTGGAGGCAACGGAGAAGAGGCTCAGGTCAAGAGCTGAGGGCACAGCTGGCTCCTGACAGGGAGGCTCCAATTAGTGGCCATTGAAGTGCTGGGGTTTGGTGCAGTCCCTGTTCGGAGGGACCTCGGTACCAGGGATCAAACAGCAACATTGACAAAAAGGGAGTAAAAACGCTCCAGCCTTTTAGGACTGAGCCTCAGAGGCTGCGAGCCGGCAGGCCCGATTAAACCATTTCCTTAATTGAAATCGGTCTCCACTCTCTGAGCTGCTTCCTCCAAGAATCAACTTAAGCCCAGACAAAGAGGAAGTGGAATTAGATCTCAGCATAAGGAGACATAAGCCCTGCTGGTCCTGGGCTCTGGGGAGTCCTGGGTTTTCCGGGTGAACCGCCTCTGGCCGCAGGGAGGCTGCAGCAAGCCCAGAACAGGCTGGTGACTGACAGGGGTGTAATTGTCATTTTAACTCGACACTGTTTACGTATTTTGCAGATTTAAGTGATTCACCCCAAGCCCTTTTTCTTTCCAAGTAATTTCTTTTCCCCAGAAAGCAAATGCCTGAGAGCAGGAACTAAAAGTCTCTAAACATAATAATAAAACCGCCTTCTAATCCCCTCCAGGGGAGGTTCTAAAGCCCCAAGAAAGGCACATTCCGTGGCCTGGGACAATGCTGAGGACACCAGACAGGGTGACGTGTGGTCCCTTCCCAGGGGTCAAGCTCACCTGAGAAGGCATCTGCAACTGTTGAGGAAAGGCCAGCCCCAGATGGGATATTGGGAAAACTGAAACACCAACCTGCCCTTTGCCCTGCACCTCTTCCTTTGCCCCTAGACTCTTGTGCTCGCCCAGGGAGAGAGGGGCTTGGGACAGCAGGAGTCCCCCAGGCAGAGCTGGGCACCTCACCCGGGAGGACAGCAGAGGAGACTGTGCAGAGAGCACATACGGGTCCAGACAGCTCCAGAGGCCACGCTGGGCTCCCATGCCCCCCTGTCCCTCCTGAAAGGCTGTCTCCCATCCCCAGCTGTTCTCTTGAAGGTCCCTGAGAAGCTGTGTCCCTTGGCCCGCTGTCCCACCAAGCAACTATGGGCAACAGTGGTAAGGACTGGTGGCTGGTTATGGCATACTGAGACCCTCTTCTTACATCTGTTGCTGATCGAGTACTGGGGTCGTTTATCCCAAGAGAGGCTGGGAACCCACTGCACCCTATGGCTGTCACGTCTGGGGTCTCATGGAGTTGGTCAGCTTAAAGCCTATTTAGTCCAACTCAAAGAACATCTGGGTGGGGTGGGCAGAGCCGCAGTTTCAGGCAACCTTCCCAAACATGTGCACACAGTGTGTCTCTGACACAAAAACCCCACGCAGAGCATCCAGGAGCTTGGGTCTGAAAGCAGGGACAGCCAGGCAGGTGCACCCCAACCTACCAGCCTCCTGGGGGATGGGGAAACGTGCCTGCCCCCACACTGGCTCTGGCCTTTGTTCTCTCGTCTATGCCATCACTTAATCAGAAGGTAATTTCATGGGCTCAGTCATGCGATAGCTGCAGCTGGATGACGGCTTCTTTATCAACGGCTTTCAAACCTCATCTTTGTCTTACTCTCACTTCAGCATCTCTGGACTCAAAGGGACAGATGGGGTAGTATGCTGCCTGAGTCCTCATACCTGTGACAACATCGTTTTCTGACCCTCACACATGAACAATAACTTTGATGAGGTTTGGAATGCTTGGCTAACTTTTTAATTTTTGAGTTGAAGTCTCACTCCGTCACCCAGGTTGGAGTGCCGTGGCACACTCACGGCCACCCTAGCGTCGACCTGCTGGACTCTGGCAATCCTTTCGCTTCAACCTTCCAAGTAACCGGAAATATAGGTGTGCGCTACCACACCCGGCTAATTTTTGATTTATTGTGGAGACGAGGGCTCGCCAAGTTGCCCGGGCTGGTCTCGAACTCGCGGGCTCAGGCAATCCACTCACCTCGGCCTCCCAAAGTGCTGGGATTACAGGTTGAACCACCAAGCCCGGCCAGGTAACTTTTATTTTTCCATGCAGAACCCTGGAGATGCTGCTCCTGAGTAGCCAGGAACCTTTAGCCATGTGGGTCCTCTTCCCTTTGGGGGTAATCATGGTTCCTATCACCTTGCCCAACTGCTCCCAGGATTTCCCCTTGCCCTTGGGATGAGGACCTGCCCACAAGATATGTCACAATCCATCAATTAATGCTGCCATCAATGCTACCCAAACCTGATGGGTGCTTCCAGCTAAAGAGGCAGGCAGTCTTCGGTCCGGAGATGTTCCACCAGCTGTTTCTCCATCATGCGCTTCCAAACCTCAACATGTCCACGTCACACCCCTTCATCGCCACCTTTTGTGGTCCTCTCCAAATGCAGGGGCCTCCTCTACCAGAGCATGCCCTGTGGTTTTCCTACCTGCTCCGCAGGGTCTCTGAATTATCCGGGAGTGGGGGGAAAGCTCTAGGTGCTTGTTCCTTCACAGCCAACTCTAGCCCCTTCACTTCTTTCCTGGAGAAACCCTCTCATGCCCTGCACCCTGTGCTCCACGTGGTTGCCTTTGCCTCTCAGATGGACCTTCGCCATCTGCTCAGATAGTGGGAGGAGGGACAGGTGTGACACTGTCTGCTCTTGTCTGCAACCATCTCAAGTCTGCAGCTCTCCTGTGCTGCTGGGGTCTAGGGTGGCAGGTGAAACCGATAAGTGTGTGCTTGTTGTTTTCAGCCACTACCTGTGTGGTGATTTGTTACAGCAGCCATAGGAAGCTCATGCAGCACGTCTGCCCAGTGGCAAATAACACAGCTGTGACCAAGAACTAGTAATTGGGCTGTACGTGGGTAGAGTGTGAAATCCAGAAATATCATCAGAGAGAAAGCAAGGTGCAGAGAAAAGTGTGAATGATATGCTGCCATTTATTAAAGAAGCAGGTTACATAAATATATTAAAAGGAAGTCAATGGAAATATAAGCCAAAATCTTTCTCAAGAGGGATATTTCTAGGAGGAAGGAGGAAGCTGGAGGAAACAAACAGTGATGAAAGTCAGACTTTTCCAAACATACCTTTTTTATAGATTTTAATTTGGCACCGCACAAATATCTTACATAATAATTAAATATAAAAGGCAATCGCTAAAAATTGAAACAAAATTAAAACATAAATCTAATCGTGCATCAGCAGAATCAGAGAAGTGACGTTAAATCACTCCGAGTGACTCTAGAACCCAGAGTGCACCATGCGCCCTCGTGGGACACACCATGTGCCCTCGTGGGACACACCATGTGTATTTCCTGGCTCTGTCCACTACAAAGACCTAGAAACAGTGAAAACCACAGAGTAACGAACAGCCCTAGTGCCCAGACTATGGCCTTCAAACATCATGCCCCACCAGAGGCACTCAGGGTCCCACAGAGAAACGGAGCAGGAAAGGGACACCGTGAATCTGGAAAGTCTTGCCATGCCATAAAGTGTAGATGCCGTGCGGGACAATGTGGTTGTGTTAAGAGGACCCAGGGGCCCAAGAGGGACACGGGGACATGAGGGAACAAGGTGAGCATCCATATGTACAATAACAGCATGAACTCAAGTTCATAATCACAATAAAAATACTGCTTTGCTCCCTACCAGGATGCCAAGGAATCACCTGTGCCATCAGGAACCTTCCAATAAAGGGAAAGAAAAAAGTACTTATCAAGCCAGGCTCGGTGGCTCAGCCTGTAATCCCGTGCCTTTGGGAGGCTGAGGTGAGTGGATTGCCTGAGCCCGCAGGTTCGAGACCCGCCTGGGCAGCAAGACCTCATCTCTACAATAAATAAATTTTAAAAATCAGCCGGGCGTGGTAGCGCGCACCTGTAATTCCGGCTACTCGGAAGGCTGAGGCAGAAGATCGCCGGAGCCCAGCAGGTCGAGGCTGCGGTGGCCGGGAGCGGCCACTGCACTCCAGTCTGGGAGACAGGGTGAGACTCCAATTCAAAAAAGAAAAAAAAGAAAAAAGCACTTATCCTGCCTCGTCTGTATGAGTTATACCTCAAATGTGCTCTCTGCCAACATCACTGACAGGAGAACACTGATTTTTTAACTATTTTGGGGAATCAAGAAGAATCCATGATAGAACCAGAACCCTCCATCATGCACCTCCTAAGGAACTGCCAGCTTAGCAGCAGTTACCTCCGGCTGCCAACCTCAGGATGTCACACCTCAAGGTCACAGCTGCTTGACCAAGCCTATGTGAATCAAGAACCAACTCTAGCAAAGGCAGGGACAGCCAAGCGTGCCAGGGTCTCCGAGTGATTTGAGCAGCACAAAGCAACCAGGGACGCTCAGGCCAGAGAGCCACTGGGGCCCCAGCAGGTGGATGGCAAGGAGAGAGACAGAGGGCCGGGCTCGGTGGCTCAACCTGTAATCCCGCGCTTTGGGAGGCCAAGGTGAGTGAATTGCCTGAGCCCGCGGGTTCGAGACCAGCCTGGGCAACTTGGCGAGACCTCATCTCTAAAATAAATCAAAAAATTAGCCGGGCGTGGTAGCACGCACCTGTCGTTCCAGCTACTTGGAAGGCTGAGGTGGAAGGATCGCCGGAGCCCAGCAGGTGAGGCTGTGGTGTGACTCCAGTCTGGGCGACAGAGTGAGACTTCAACTCAAAAAAAAAAAAAAAAACAAGAGTTCTTATATTTTGGACACATACACTGAAATATTGACAGATAAAAGGATATGCTCTCTGAAATGTATTTCAAATAACCCAGCTCACGGAGAGAGGTAGGGAAGGGGAAATGGCTGAAAAAGGATCTGGTGGAACTGATAGCTGGTGAGGCCAGGGTATGGGCGCACATGGGGGATCATCATATGCCTCCCTCTAGACGATGCATGTTGGACTTCCAACAATTGACATATGTATACTTTTTTGAGTTGGAGTCTCACTCTGTTGCCCAGGCTGGAGGGCAGCAGCCCGCCTCTCGGCCATCGCAGCCTCGACCTGCTGGGCTCCAGCGATCCTTCTACCTCAGCCTTCTAAGTAGACGGAACTATAGGCACGTGCTACCATGCCTGGTTAATTTTTTATTTATTGTAGAGATGAGATCTTGCCAAGTTGCCCAGCCTGGTCTCGAACCCGCGAGCTCAGACAATCCACTGGCCTCGGCCTCCCAAAGTGCTGGGATGACAGGCTGAGCCACCAAGTCCGGCCAATTAATATTTTAAAAAGAGAGGATTTGAGGCCACATTTGTGTGGCCCCAAAGCCTGAGCTGTGGGCTTCCGTCTTGAGCAGAGGACCAAGCCCTGGCCTGCTTCCTGACGCGGAAGAGCCTGAGGATGGCGTGGTAAGCAGAGGAATATGGTCAGCGCTGGTGCCTGGGCTCCAGGCCCAGGGGAGGCCTGACCATCCTGGAAAGGGCCAACGGTGCCCGTGGGATCCTGGACTCCTGCAAGCTATCTATCCCGAGACTTCCTCAAGGGAATGACCCAAAGAGGCAGCCAGAAACCTCAAGGGGAGAGCCGAGGGGAGTTCTCGTTCTAGACAGGGGAGCAGAAACTTGGATCAGGCATCCTCAGGGCAGGGCAGCCACACCCACCTCAGCCCACAAGGCCATTGGCTGGATAGCTGCGCCTGTCACGTGTGGGCCGCACCTGCATAGCAAAGAAAACTTCCCTCACACTTGAAGGTCTCACGGCAAAACAGACAAGGAGGTGGCCCACTGGAGGAGGTACTTATGGTTTTATGCCACCTTGGTACCCATTTCCAAATGTAGGTGTAACTCCCTCATACCAGAAACAGGGCTCAGTCACGCTTGACAGGGTCTCCAATACCACACCCCACCTGAATGGCTCCAGTCGTGGCCAGAGATAAAAGCTGAGAGGCGTCTCTCCTGTCTAGCAGACTGGGCTCCCTGCTTCCTGGCAGCTTCCTTTACAGGGACCACGCAGACATCTGCCCAAGAACATAAAGGAACCACCTCTCAGTCACCACGCAGCCCTCTCAGTGTGCCTGCTTTCACCCACCCATAGAACTCCCTGCAGCAGATGTGTTCACGTGACGCACCCCAGAGCCAACAACAGGTTGGTCCAGGAGTCCCTTTGCTCCCTCTCTGCCTGCACCTCCTGACCTCTGAGTGGGTGTGGCCACCCTGCCTGCCATGCACCCCCAGGGCTTGTAAGTACCAAAAACTCTCCAACGTTCACACTGTGGTTATATGTGCCTTGGAGGGACCCATGCAGGTGGGTGCCCTGCTCTCGGGTCCGGGCCCCCCACCCACTGGGGTCAGTAACTGCCAGCTGAGTAGAGGAAGTTTCATTCTAAACACCCACTCCTGCTCCCTGGGCTTCTGCTCCCAGGCTTTCAACTGGACCCCTGCAGCCATCCACCTCTGCTTGTTCCTCCCAAGCCAGGCGACCTGAGACCAGCAGGGCCACCTCTCTGGCCTCCACTTCCTCGGGGCGCCAAGGCAATGACCACTCATGCAGCTGTCGAAGGGAAAAAAATGAGAAAATGGATATGAAAGTTCTCCTCCTGAATCAGAGCCACAAGGGAAACAGCTATTTAAGGCATAAAAGCATAGTGTGGGTGACCCAGAGACGAGCCAGAAAATTCCCACCGTGTTCTGGCCCACTTAGGAGCATGTGATAAATGCTCTGTCTGATACCGACCCTGCATGGAGGCTGCCAAGCGGGGCCTCTTCGGTCCCATGGTGGCAATGAAGGCAACTTCAAAGCAGAGGGTGGCCCACAGAGGAGTGTGCCGGCCCAGTGGCTGGTCCCGGCCCAGGCTCACCTGCTACCTGTGGAGTCTGGGGCAGAACTGCCTCAGCTGAATCCGTTTCCCCACAGTACAGAGGGAGGTGGCCATGCTCCAAGGTCCCTGCGTCCTGCTGCCCGGGTCTAGCCCCTTCCACTGGGAATGAACCTTCCCTCCTGACCCTTCAGAAGCCCTCTCACTGCTGTGTGACAGGACAGGCCTCCTCTTGGTGCTCAACCAGCACCTCCAACCCCCTCCTCACTTGGCCTCCTGGGACTCGGTCCACTTCGTCCTCAGAACCTCCCTCCTCTTCAAAGCCACCTGGGCCAGCCGCCAGCACAGCTGGAGCCCCAGAGACTTGCGGGTCCTGAGTTTCCCGGAGAAAAGGCTGCCCGGTAAGCTGGAGCCTCTCAGTGAGACAGGCGGAGTAGACGAGGCCTGGGGAGCTGCCTGCAACCTTGGGCAGGGGGCTTCTTCCCACAGTCTGGGCAGCCGCTTGGGGAAGAGAGACACAGGGTCCAGGCAGCCTCAGCAGAGGGTTCGGTGCAGCACACTGCTCCGGGGAGCCAACGGCACGGCCCAAGAGATCAGAGATCAGCTCCATTCAGGAGACCCTACTCTTTCAAAATGTAGGTGCTACTATCATTCCAGCGAGACCAGGAGATGCCTGCCATTTGAAAAGACCGTTCGTGACTCCGCTGCTGAGAGGAGGAAGAGGCTCACCACATGGCGGAGCCCCCTGGGGAAGCTGCAGGGTCTTGGGAGGCAGGGGCAGCATGGGCGGGAGCCTGGACTATGGTTTCCTCAGGAGAGGTGAAGCGGGTGAGCAGGCCTAGGACTGGCTTGGTGAAGGATGGAGGGCTGCCCCTAGGTGTCTGGTGTCAGGCCCAGCGTGGGCTCTGGATTGGTTGTTCTGCATTTGGAAAGCAGCCCCAAAGGCAAGTGTTCCTCATCGCTAGGAATCGGCCAGTCCTGGGAGGGTCAGCAAGGCCCCGGGTGCCAGATGTCGAAGCATCAGAAACTCACAGTGAACACACATCTGCGTGGAGGAGGGGGCCGCACTGGGTGGACACTGAGGCAGAGAAACCAGGCTGCAGGGCAGAGGCGACCACCCAGCCCGACTGCCTGGGTCTGCAAGGCTCCTGAAGCTCGCACACTGGGTGGGCCAATGTGTGGAGCCAAGGACACTCCATCAGGGTCCCAAACAGTTTAAGCCTTAGAGCCACACGGACTCTGATAAGTGGAGCCCTGAGACAGGAAGGGGATGGCAATGGAAACATGAAGCCGTGTGTGCAGACCTGTGGTGGCCAGGCCTGTGCTCTCCACTCCTGGCTTCCCCCAGGAGCTGAGTCTGAACCCTCCTCCCACAGGATGTCCGAAGGCCCAGGCTGAGAGCACTGCACTGGGCCTCCCGGCAGCCTCCCGGGGCCCTGGGGCCAGCTGGCCTGCTCCTTTGGTCCCCACGTGAAAACGGCGTGTCAGCTCAGTCCAGTAAACATTCTCTGTATCCAGTGCCAGGGGAGCCCCATCTTTCTCTCTTCTCTCTCTCTCTATATATATCTCTCTCACACACACACGCACACACACACACACACGCGATCACAGAATCACAGCTACCAAAATCGGCAAAAACCCAACAAAAGTCAGTACCAAACCATCTTAGGTCCCAACTAATGGAGTCAGGAAATGTCATTGCTCCGAGGTCTCCGGGGGCCCATCCCCTGCCAAACAGGGATAGTTCCACCCACCAAGGCTGCGAGGACAGCGGGGTGGGCAGCAGGCAGCTGACGGGCTAAAGGCAGAGGCTGTGCTTCTGGACTTTGAGAGGCCTATGCCAGGCTCAGGTGCCCACAGTGACCACACGCAGTGCACACCCAAAGAAGACTGGCACCAGGCCAGCACATAATCAGATTCTAGTGGCCGCTGCTGGCTTGTTTTCTGGCCACGCTTCCCAGGACGGTGGCAAGCCATCGTGTGAGGAGACACGGAGTCCCGGGGCAGACACCACGGCACCGAGGCCCACATTCGAAGATCCAGAGTTCAGGATCCAGGCCTGGGTTTCTCAAGAGCAGGGCCTGGACAGTGGTGGTGAGGGCAGGGATGTGTCACTCGCCACTGGCATCCATGCCAACGATAAGTGACCAAAGGCACAACTGGCCTTCACTCTGGCAGCACTGGTGTCTGCTGGCTGCAAACGTGAAGAACGAACAGAGCTGCCGGCAAACTGAATTGACCCCGGCTGCCTTCGAGTGGGGTCCCCATCCTGGCAGTCTTGAGGGCATGAGGCCCTGCAGGTGGCCTGGGACCCACACCTCCAAGCTGAGGACCCGGTGTCATCCCAGAACCCGGGCACCAAGAGCTCTTTGTGGGCGGGACCACCCTCCCCTGCCGCATTTCACCACGAAAGATGCGGGGGCCCCCAGAACCGGTTCCTCCTCCTCAGGAAGACTCACTGCACCCCCAGCTCAGCCACAGTGTCACAGCCGCACTCTCAGTAGGGTGACTGCATATCAGGCTCTGAGGGGTTGCCATGGCAATTGCCAAGTGCTGTCTTCTCACTCAGATGCAGCACAGGGGAGGCCAGGCAAGGTGGCATCACCGGGAGGTCCACATCCACAAGCCCCAGCAGGGCCAGGGGCGCTGGGGAGCCCTGGCCAGACAGCGCTTCCTCACCCACGAACACATGCTCCCTCTTCTTGCCCCTCTCCTGGGTCCATCCAGGGATCTGGAGTCACAGTAAGGACAAAAGAGTTCAGTGGCGACTGGGGTCTGTGGCAAAGGCACATTTCATGCCAATGATTTAGTTTGGTCCCGATAAACCGGGAAATGCAGAAGCCAGGCGACCGGGCCTGGCCCCTTGGTTCCTGGAGCTGGTCTGTGCTTTCCCTCCCTCCCCAAACAACCGCAGGGCCAGCCCATCTGCGAGGGCGTCCCACCGGGGGCTGGGGCTGGCTGCCCAGGAAAAGGCCCCCAAGTCTCACAGCTGGAGGAGAGACGCCACCTCTACAGATGGGCCTGGACTCAGGGAGGGGCAGAAAATGGCCAGGACTGGGACCCCCAAAACCAAACAGAGTAGGCAACCCCCAGGAGGTCTGTGTGAGTTTAGGTCCAGGAAGCAGGAAAAGGGATGTCATGGGCTGTGGGGTACAGGAGGAAATGAGAGGAGCCCGGTCAAAGAAGAGGAATTAGAGAGAAGAAGAAAGAAGAAACCCACCCAGAGTCAAGACCAGGCCCACAGGGCCAGGAGAGGAAGGCGGTGGGGCGGGGGTGGGGGAGACAGAGCCAGACATTCCTGCTCAAACACCAAACTGTGCCCACCGTCAAAAGTCAATCATGTCACCAAAAATTACATCTGGGACAGGGAGTTCTTCAACCCCCAGAGACACGCCTTTTCCTCCTGAGGGCTGTGCCCATCACATGCCTCCATGCTTGCTCTTGGTGCTCCCTGTGGTTTCTGGCTGTGCGCCCACCTTTCAGAGTTCTGCCGGATCCCCGGTAATGGGTGGAAACCCAGCCTCTGCCCCTACAGACAGCACTGACAGGAACACGTCATCTCCCGGCTCCGAGCATATTTCGCGCTTCACACAAAGAACACATCTTTCATCTAAAAGCCCAAAACACCCCCAGCTAAGCCAAGAGTGTGTCTAGCTGCTATTCCTGGGAAGACCATCCGCAGACTGGCAAAGCCAGACTTGCCCCTCCACCCACGCCTGCTGCCCAGCCTCAGGGCGAGAGCCGCCCCCAGAGCCCACCCAACTCCTCCAGCCTCAGGCATGAGCACAGGTGCTCCAGGGAGCAGATCTGCCCCTCCGACAGCCAAGGGAGGCAGGGGCCAGGGCTACTCGGTCAGCAGTTGCCACAGCTGAGGGGGAAGTTAGAAAAGAAAGTCTCTTATTCACAAAGACAAAAAAATCGTGTACAATAGCATAATGTACGAGGGGACCAAAAAAAACTGGGATTATCTTTCAGAGGGCCGGCCCTCTAATACAGGCTTTCCCCACTAGGTAAGTGTTCTAGGAGCCCATTGGCATCAGTATACCAGCTAGCATTGTTGTGAGAGGCTGTGTTTGGCTTCGGTGAATTTTTTTTTTGAGATTTCTTTCAGTGCATTTGCCCATTTCATGATGGGTGATTTACAAATGCACCTGCCCACACCTCGCTGAGTGTTCGGCAGTTTTTGACCCCAGATGGCATGGTTCCCACGCCCCACCCTCCCTATTCACCCCATCTTGCCTGGCCGACTTTTTTTTTTTGTTTCCCCAGATTTTAAAAAAAGTCCTCAAGGGAAATATTTTGCCAATGTGGAAGAAACGAAGCGAAAAATGACAGAAGCACTAAAAGGCATCAAAATTGGTGACTTCAAGAACTATTGTGAGCAGCGGAAAAAGCATCTCAATAGGTGTATCGCAACAAACAAGAGAGTACTTTGAAGGAGACTGAATTTAAACATGTAAGAATAAATTCACAATTTCTGACAAATAAATTCTGGGTTCTGTAGTCCCCTCTCATATAATAACTATAAGAACAACATATAATAAATATACCAAAACACGAAGAATTAATTTGAATGAAATAGAAGCCCATTGAGTACAAAGGCACTAGATCCCTAGATGGGTAAGATATCCACATCACTTTCAATTAATCATAAAATATAATTCTTACCCATCTCAGTGAGGTTTTTTATTTTGTTTTTTTGAGTTGAAGTCTCACTCCGTTGCCCAGACTGGAGTGCAGTGGCCGCTCTCGGCCACCGCAGCCTCGACCTGCTGGGCTCCGGCGATCCTTCCGCCTCAGCCTTCCGAGTAGCCGGAATTACAGGCATGCGCTACCACACCCGGCTGATTTTTTATTTATTGTAGAGATGAGGTCTTGCCAACTTGCCCGGGCAGGTCTCGAACTCGCGGGCTCAGGCAATCCACTTACCTCAGCCTCCCAAGGCACGGGATTACAGGCTGAACCACCGAGCCCGGCTTTTTTTTTTTAATCTTGACAAGATTATTCGAGAGTTCAATTGGAAAAATAAACATGGGAAAAGAGCAGACATTTTTTGGCAGAGTGTAAGGGGAGGAGGAAGGGCAGGTGTCATGCTACAACATGCTGTGGCCTGCTGGTCATTGTAGCCTGCGTGGAGCCCACACCTGAGACAGCACCAGGGGGCCAGAGAGAGCATAGTTGCTCACCTGGGACAGCCACACACGGCTCAGGAGCAAGAAGCCTGCCCCCTAAGAAGTGTTAAATTCCAGATGGAGTAGATTCTTCCCCCAGAATAGAACGATTCCCGTTCTGATTGTAAACGTGGCAGCACTCACAGTGAAACAAGGGCCAACATGAAACAAAGCCCCAGATGGACACAGACAGAGACTTCAAGGCTTTTTGGGGCAGCCTCACCACGACAACCTTATGAGAGCATAAGGTCAGGTGAGCAGGACCCTGAGGTTGGGAGAGCGTGGCAGAAGGAAGGAAGGGGCACAGTGGTGAAGTGGTTCAGGACACAGCACCCCAAAATCTGTTGCTTTGGCACACTGATTATTGAGCTGAGCGCACTTGAAAACAGCACACACAGGGAAGGGTGTTCTCCGAGCTCCCCTCAGCCATCTACACACAGACCCTTCAAGGGAAACCATAGCTGTAAATCCCTCCCTGGAGTCCCACCAGCCTAGCAGGATGGACTTACCACAGGAGAAGGGGCCAGGGGTCAACACCATCCCAGACAGAGTTGGCCACAAGTCATCACATCTCCCATCGCTTCATCCAAGGGCCTCCTGGTCTTTCCTAAAAAACCACTTGCTCCCCGGCCCCGCCATGTGACCAGCCTCCTCCTCCCTCTCCTTGTCCTATTCAGATGGCATCTCAGTTCTCAAAGCCCACTTCTTTTCCAAGTATTTGGGTTTTTTTTCCTGAGATGTCCCTGGACAGGTAACATTAAAAATTAAAATACTGCGTCTCTCTTCTCCATCCACGTGCCTGTTGGCAGTCTACTCTGACAGACCCAGCTGCCGAGCCTAGGAGGGTAGCAGTAGCAGGTGCAGCTCCTCAACAGAGGATCTTGACCCAAAGAGTAAGAAGACGCGGCACCCCCTTCCCGAGGGGGAACCACAGCCCTCGAGGCTGGCCACCCTCAGAAGGAGCATGACCAGAAATAGGGCTGAGCTGACAGCCAGAGAGCCACAAGTAAGAGACTCAGCATGAGCCTGGGCGTCATGCTCCGCCCAAGGGGCCACAACCCCCTCACACACACATGGTTGTTGCCCTTCAACCCAGCCTGTTCCAAGAGGAGCCCTGGGGGCGGAGACCCCATGATGGGCAGAAATCTCCTCTAATCCCCGGGGGCAGCTGCATCCAGCAAACTGCCAACCAGCTCACGAAAGAGGGCTTTCTGCATCCACAGCTCCTCTGATAATCAGCCCTCAGATGACCACAGCCTGGATTCAGAACAAACTCAATTAGGCATGCTAGAGGGGAGGGCAAGCGTTCTCAGACACTGTGGCCTTTCTAACCCCCGGCTGGGAGCAGATGGGTTGATTTTCTCCAAGGCTTGATTATTCTCACTTAGATGGTCTGTCTTGGAATTAACTATGGCCACACCACTTGCTGGACATGGGTTGGGCAGAACAAGGGGGAACCAAGTTGGCGGGGGAGCAGAGAGGCCATGCCCTGGGTCTGCTCCTAGAAAAGCCCCTTCCAGATTCCTGAAAACAGATGCACACAGGCCACATGCTCATGGCTGGAGCTTGATGCAGCCTGAAAGACTAGGCGGGCCCTGAGCACCTGCTGGAAGCTCACATCGGCATGGGAATGGGATGGGAGTGGAAAATGTCCCATTGACAGCATCACTCCCTCCTGGCCTCCTCCTAATGCCAGGGGACCATGACATCTCAGAAGACTCAGGGACAAAGTCCTACCCTTCTCCAAGTGGGCAGAGGCTGTTGTCACAGCTTATAAATTGGACTGGACCACCAGCAGCTTCCTCTCTGCTGAGGAGAAAACCGCCCACCCGGGACATGATTTCTCCAGGGACCAGTGGGCTTGATCAGGTCTCAAGTTCTTCAAGGCCAACTCATTATCTTCAGGAAGGACAGAAAGCTGGAAGAAGAGCAATTCACTCAGCAAACGCTGTCCTTGCCGCAGAGACTTCCGGAGTCCCACTGGAAGTCTTCTTGGAGCCTTGACCTGGTGAGGGGAGTGGCCATTTGAGCCGGTGGACCGCCAGAGCCAGCTGGCCTGAGCAGTGACCAGCAGGCACCCAATTCACGCCTGATGAGGACGAAAGCACACAACTAGTGCTCAGAGTCTCTTCCGACTGCTGGTCAGTGCCAAGGGTAGCCAGCTCGGAGTTTCAGTCTTCATCCTCACCCTCCTGTCAGTCACTCCACGCTAAGCTTTCTATTTCTGCATCTTTGACATGATCTTTACTCCTGAATACCCCAACCACATGACCTAAACGTACTCCTTCATTATAGGAAACACTCCACTAATTTCTGCTCTCCATTAAAATACCATATGCCTTTCTCCTCAGTAGACATGACTGCAGCAAAATCAGCCTCCAATGCCCCCAGCAGGACGCCTACAGGAGCCCAGCCTCTCTTCAACAGATGCCTGGAGACCCCCACACACAAGGAGCCCTGTACACCTGTGGTTCCTCCTTAGAGAAGGGAATCTCAACAAAAACCACACATCGTAACCACTCGGGAAATGCAAATAACCACGATGAAATCCCACTCCACCCCCATTGGGATCGCTACTATTAAAAAAACAAACAGAAAAAGAACATAAGTGTTTGTGAGGATGTGGAGAAACTGGAACCCTTGTGCACTATTGGTGGGAATGTAAAATGGTGCCACTGCTGTGGAAAACAGTAAAGCAGTTCCTCAAAAAGTTCAACACAGAATTACCATAAGACCCAGCAATTTGATTTCTAGGGGAAAGAGCTGGAACACGGACTCTAAGAGATATCTGTATGCCCTTATTCATAGCAGCACTATTCACAATAGCTAAAACATGGAAGCACCCACCTGTCCATCGAAGGATAAATGGATCAACAAAATGTTGTATTAGCCGGGCGTGGCGGGCAACAGAGTGAGACTCCAACTCGAAAAAAAAAAAAATGTTCTGTATACAGACAGTAGGACAGCACCCACCCTTAAAAATGAAGGGAATTATGACATGTGTTCCTACATGATAAATCGGAAGGACGCTGTGCTAAGCGAAATAAGCCAGGTGCACAAGACAAACACTATAGGAATCCACTTAAATAAGTGCAATGGACTGCATGTTGGTGTCTACTCTCCGATTCATATGATGAAATCCTAACCCCTGATGGGATGGTATTAGAAGGTGAGCAGATGATTAGGTCATGAGGGTGGAGCCTCATGAATGGGATTAATGCCCGCACAAGGGGCCCCTACAGAGCTCTCTCTCTTTCTTGCCACCACATGAGGACAAAGCAAGAAGATGTCATCTGTGTCAGGAAGAGCTCCTCCACCAGTCACTGAATTTGCCTTGATGTTGGATTTTCCAGTCTCCAGAACTGTGAGGAATATATGTTTGTGGTTTAAGCCACCCAGTCTACAGTATTTTTACTGTAGGGACCTGGACAGACTTAGACAATAAGGTACCTATAATAGTCAAATCCATAGAGTCAGAAAGTAGAAGGATGGTTGCCAGGTGCTGGGGTAGGGGGAGTGAAAGTTTAATGAGTAGAGTTTCAGTTGTGCAAGATGAAAAAGTTCTCGAGAGCCGTTATACAACAATGTGAATATACTCAGTGCCCCAGAAATGTAGAAATAGTTAAGATGGTAAATTTTATGCTATGTGTAATTCACCCCAAGTTTTAAAAAATTGAAAACAGAAAAGTCAAGGACCAGATACAAGTTTGAATAATACATGTCCAGGAACGGTGGCCCCAGAGGGTAGAACAGTCATATGTTAAAGGGTCATTTGGCTGGGAACAGAGACACCAGACACCTAGCTACCACTCCTGATCGGGCAGGCAACCAGGAGTTGTTTTCACAGGTGGTTCACATGCCAGTCTCTGATAGGGCTCGGGCACAGGATAAGCCTGTGCTTGCCTCCTCCGGCAGGAAAACAGGGACAGCACTGGGACCCCCGCTGCCACAGCCCACCAGAACCAGGGCCACGTGTGGACAGAGACAAGAGCATCCCAGCCGTACACGTTCAGAATTGCCTTCTGGGCCCTCATCCTTCTTGCCATGGGTCACCGTCGGGCTACCAAAGGAGCTGGAAGGACCAGAGCCAGGTCTGTGACAGGCCTCACCTCCCCACATTGCCAGACACCCACCCAGCAACTCAGACTTGAGTCTCCTGGTGGCCTCATTAGGGAACAGAAAGGAGCCCTCCAATTGCATCACTAACTTGCATCTGAAAATGAAAGCTGGTGGCTTCCTTTCGTCAGCCCTATTCTGCAAAGGCACATTTTCTGGCTGGCCAGCTTCTTAAAAGCCAAGAACTAGTCAGGGGAGTGGAAGCCTGGGGCTCTGCCGGCACAGGTAGGGTTCGGGCTGCCCAGCCATGCTCACGAGGGGCACAGCCCACCCCTGGCAGGAGGTCAGCAGAGGCAGGGGCAGCAGTGGGAAGAGGTGGGGGGTGGAAGCAGGGCCCCAGGAAACAGCACCTGCATCTGCCAGCCTTGCCCACACCAGGGTGGGTCTTTGCCCCTCAGAGCCCCCCACCAGCCTGGTCCTCTCAAGATGTGCCAGGCCTCATGTCCCTCCTGGGACCTGATTTCTGAGTGCCTGGTGACCCCCAGGGTCTTCCTGTCTCAGCCACTCCTCCGGAACCTGGTCACAGCTGCTGTCCTCCGCTGCCTGAGGGGCAGTCCCCCCAAACCCATCCTGCTTGCCCCTCATGCAACCCTATGGCCCTGGGGAACAGAACTTAGGCTCAGCCGGGAGGACAGGAGGGGGGCAGAGGCCGTTCCAACAGGCCTCGGCATCTCTGACAAACTCCACAAACTTTAGCAACTCACCTCTAAGGTCAACCATCTTCACTGTTCACAAAATGGCACGGGTCCATTGGCACCTCCTGACATGAAGAGATGTTGAAAACGCTCTCCCCTAATTTGTGCAAAGGGGTTCATTTGCTCTTATTTACAATTGCCCCAGGCCTTGGGTAACCCAACACAGCGATCGATTGTGATACAATGAAATGGAGGCAATTAATCGCACTCAAATACCCTGCATATTATGCTCTGGGAGCATGGCAATCCCTTTAAAAAGGGCTTACGGAGCTTAAATAGACACAGTGTCCAGACAGCTGTACAGCCAGGAGCAGCAAGGGAGGCAGAGCCCATCTGCCAAGTCTCCCGGGACAGCTGAAAAGAACTGTCCATTCAGAAGTGATTCATCTACAACAGAGCCCTCCGCAGAAGCCGGAGGGCTAATTCCAACCTTTTCAGAGCACTCGTTAAGCCTCTTTGAGTTATAATTACCATCAATCTCTAGATATTACAAGGCAACAATCAGGAAGTTAGATCGGTCCAGAGAACACAAAAGGCAAGTGAAGAAACTGCTCTACTGTGAGGCTGGCCATGCAGGCCTGTTTGGAGGATGTGAGCAGCATAGCCGCTGACAGCGATGGGGACAAGGACAAGTTGAGGATATATGCTTGGCCGTCCATCCTTGGCCCTCTGTGCATCCTTGAGGAACAGGTGCAGGTGCAGCCTGGCCCCTGGGCTGCAGGTTAGCTGAATCTGCCATCCTGGCCTTTGAGTGTCACAGAGACCCCTGGACCTGGGGCATGAGCTATACCACACCAAGTCCAGTCTGATGCCTAGCACCACCAGCCTGCCCGTGGGAGGAGGGCCACACCCTCACCAACAGGCCCGGAGCCCATGCCGGACGAGGCCAGCTTCTCCTGAGGATGGGAGTGGGTGGGCTAAGGGAAGGCTCGTCAGCACCACGGTCCTGCCCATCAGGCCCCGCCTTACCTTGCCAAAGCTGCCTTTCCCGATGGCTCGCAGGATCTGGAAGTGGTCGAAGTTCACTGCGGAATAAAACAGAGGGACGCCCGGTGAGATGGCAGAAAGGCCCTGCGCCAGCATGGCCCCCGCCAGGAGCAGCTCCACCCTGCATCCCCCCTGCTGCCCACCCAGGGCCAGAAAGAAGGTCTGCTGTGGGGTGGCTCACGGATGAACTCAGGCTCGTGTGCAGAGCAGAAGGGGTGGCCCAGGAGGCGATATGGGCCTGGATGCCATTTCACGGCCTCTTCTCAGGATCCTGAGAGCACGACATGACCCAGCCCACAGAAGGGACAGGGCATGAACAAACCACATGGCACCTGGAGTGTCAGCCCCAGCTAGGCTTCAGTCCCAGGCACTGGCCACCCCCCACTGAAAGCTGCCTCCAACCAGCAAAGACCCAGGGTCTCAGGACAGCTGTGCACACGCCAGCAGCAGCCCAGCCAGGCCACAGTCTTAGGAGCAGACTCCTCCTTCACCTTGCTCTGAGTCTCCAGGGAAAAGGGGGTCATTGGCCTTGCTGGAGTCCACTGGACAATCCTGGGGGAGTCTGCAAACAGCCCAAGGTTAATAATGGAGGGGTGAGGCCCAGGACTGTGGCTGCATCAGTCAAAGACACGGGGTGGTCCAGGAGCACCTGCACCCAGCATAAGGAACATCCCACAGGCCTGTGTGAAACCACAGAAGCCACTGTTTCTCATGACAGTGGGCCCCGTTAAGGGAAAGATGTTCCCTCTAATTGTGACAGGCCTCTTGAGAGATGCTCCCATGAGACAAACCCATACTGAGAGGGATTCTGACTTGCTGTCCAGACCTCCTCTGCGCATGTTCTGAACCGAAGACTTCTCCTTAGGCATAAGCAGGGCGTGTCACAATGTCACCCACAGGTCTCCAGGGATGGGCTTCCTCCAGCTGACTCCCAGACCAGCAGCTGGCCCTACCTGTGCACCCCAGGCCTGTGTCCTCAGGTCTGTGCCCCCAGCCTGCACTCCAGGCCTGTGCCCCCGGGTCTGTACTCCCAGGCCTGAGCCCTAGGTCTGTGCCCCCAGGTCTACACCCCAGGTCTGTACCACCGGGCCTGTACCCCCAAGTCTGTGCCTCCAATCCTGCACCCCCAACACTATGCTGCCAGGTACATACCCCCAGTGCCCCATGAAGGCCTACATGTGGCTCTTAGTCTCTGCTGTATGGCCATGCTCCCCGGAGCAAGATTTCGCACGCCCATGGGTTTATAACATTTTACGGATTTATCCATTTATATTTTATCCTCATAGCCCCTTGTTCCCTAGGGAATTCAGGGACCGGGGGAACTCCTCCCCCAGTCCACTGGCTATCTTCGTGGCAGAGGGAACACAGCCAAGACCTGGGGCAGACTCGAGGAGACGCTGGGGGTGGGTGCTGGCCACTTGGGAAGCTGCAGGCCAGAGTCTTGTCTTTATTGCTCGCTGGTGGCCTCTGCTGTGCCATCGTGTGGGATAATGACAGGCCTTCTGCTTTAGGCATACAGCGTGTGGAGGAAGGAATGGAACAGCTTCTGCGCAAAAGACGGATTTGCATTTCCACCCAAACGGCACAATGGCCACTCCCTTCCCCGGATACTCTACCACTCTCTGGTCCTTGCCAACATCGGGGTTTGGGATTGAGTCCAACAGGCAAAGCGTTCGTTCTCAGGGATCTGGGAGCAGAATCGCACCCAGAGGTCTTTTAGCCTGAGCTGGCGGGTGTGAGGCCAGGGACCTGAGGAGGATTCGGGACCTGGCACAGGACAGCACTGGTGCGAAGGTGCAGGAACAGGCCCTGGGGAGAGGAAACCTGGGCACTGGCCAGGTGCAGAAAGAGGGGGGTGCCAGGGGAGAGACCAGCTGAACACAGGCAGGGAAAGGACCAATCCCCAGCCCGTGTCCACAGGCTACGGATGGACCCATAGCTGGTCAGCGTGTGAAGGATGGGAAGTGGTCAGCAGAGGCCTGGGGGGTGGGGAAATGAAGCTATGGGATGATCAGGGCCAGGGTCTTGGTGGTTTCCTCCACACAGGAGGGAGGTTGGGCTTGACTCTGCAGGGTGGGGGAGCGCCGTTATTTAACACCTTAGAAAGGCCAGGTGTGGTGGCTCACATCTGTAATTCTAGCATTCTGGGAGGCCAAGAGGAGAGGATTGCTTGAGTTCAGGAGTTTGAGACCAGCCTGGGCAATATAACAAGACCTAGTCTCTACAAAGAAAAAAACAAACCAAAGATTCGCCAGGTGTGGCAGCACACACCTGTAGTCCCAGCTACTCAGGAGGATTTCCTGATCCCAGAAGGTAAAGGCTGTATTCAGCTGTGATCGTGCCCCTGCACTCCAGCCTGGATGACAAGTGAGACTCCAACTCAAAAAGAAAACAAAAAAAAGGTACTCCCTGCCGCACATGTGGGAGCAGGGGTGCAGATGAGCACAGGGCAGGGGACAGGACCTGCTTGACTGAGGGGGTGGCACTTTGAGGGGTGAAGGAGGAGGGGTGGAGAAGGCCACTGGGCATCTGGAGTGGTGACTTGGTCTGGGAGGCCTCAGAGGACAGGCCACATTGCACACGGGGAATCACAGCTGACACACCCTGGCACAGCCCCTGAGAGCCCCAGCTCCAGGCAGGTGGCACCCCCACACTGTGTGGCAGTCTCCATCCTCAGGAAAACTTAAACGTGCCCAAACAGAGATTCTGTCGTCGAGGTGGATGGAGGCGGGGGCACAGTCAAAGTCACACCAGGCGCCCGCGCCCGCCCCCCGAGGCCAGAGAGCACCACCGCTATTGGCCTCGGTTCCTGACTCAGCTCCAAATCAGTCCTTGTGAGGGGGCAAAAATGGGGATGTGGAGAGAAAGTGAGAGAGTGGCTGGGCTATGCAGGGGAGGTGGGAATACAGACACCGTCCAGCAGTGAGACCCTAGCACAGAGCCCACCTTCCTGAGCCTGGTGTCCTTGCCTCCGGTGAGGCCAGAGCATGGGCAGAGCAGCTCCCTTCCTGCCCTGGAGGGCACGGCCCACAGGGAGCCACCTGCTGTGGGCAGAGGCAAGGAAGCAGGAAGGAAGGTGCCGGGGCAAAGGCGCTGAGGGTCTTTCTGAGCTGACTTGCTGGCTCCACCCTTGTAGATCTGAGCTAGTGCTGACTGGCTACCTCGGTGCCCAGGGTCCCTCGTTTGGAAAGCAGCGCTGAGGCACCAGGCCTGGGCAGAGGCAGCAGCATCTGGCAGTGCACTGGCTCGAAGCGGACCTTGGGGTCTGCGTGTGTCCTGTATGGTGGCGAGGAGAGAGCGGGGTGGTGAGGAGGGGCACGGGGCTGGGCCGGCCATAGTGCAGCCTGGGGAGATGGGCTCTGCCCAGGGACTGTCCGCCCACCCCGGCTCCACCCAGGCCTTGGCTACCACTGCCCAGAGGCCCCTGAGCTCCTTCCTGGAGTGCCCATCAGAAGCAGAAGGGCCCTGGCACGCACACAAGCCTGTTGACCCGAGAGAGTTGAGGAAGAAGGGTGGTGTCCCGCGCCCATCCCTAGAACTGCTGCATCGAGTCGGCCATGCCCGGCCCTGGCTGTCGCCCAGTCCAGCACCGTCCTGGAAAAGGCAGCCGGCGTCTTCTTGCCCACGGATGCTCCCTGTGGCACCCTCCCCATGGACCTGGAGCCGCCGGCCCGGCACAAGCCCCAAGTCTCAGCCCCACCGTGCCGTGAGCCAGCAAGGAAACTCAGCCAATATCATCTCCATTTTTACGGAAGCCCAAGCTCCCAACTTCAGTCCTTCCTGAAGAGGAAAAGGACCGGAAATAAAACATACTAAACAAGAGGTCCAAAACAGAAGGGACTCTCACATCCCCATCCCTCCCACGCTCACACACCTGTAAAGCAGGTGTGATCACCAAGGGTCTGAGGGATGGAGAACCTCAGTGAGACCTTACGAGGCAGGGGCTGGCCTGGAAGGAAGAGGGTATCCAAGCTGGGCAGGAGAGGCCAGGGATTAGCGGGTGGGCACACGCTGCTGCCAGAGCTGACTGGTCCTCAGCCTCCTGGAAGGGAGGGGAGGGCATGCAGCCCACACGGTACAGCACCTGTGGTTTGAACCCAACTGTCCCCACTTCCTAAGATAACCAGGAGAGGCAGCCACATGGACACTGAGTCCCAGAGAGTACACCTCGGAAGGCCACAGGACGCGGCTCAGGGAAGACACAGGTGGGGCGGGAATCCCACTGTGGCTGCTGGATACCTTGAAACCAACAGAGTGAATCCCTCTAGCCAGGGCGCCTGGCACTAGCACCCATGAGAGGCCACCCGCTAAGACTGTCCTAGAGGGTGGCGGCTCCTCCACAGGGATCCTTGCTCAGGGAACCACCGGCCCGGAACTTGCCAGGTGAGCCTCAGGCCTCAGGGCCCCCCAGGGACTGACCAGAGTTACTGCTGTCCTCTGGGTGGCCTGAGGCTCCACAGGGACCCATGACCCCACCCTGACGCCCAGTTCCTGACTCCTCACCCCACAGAGCCGCTCATAACCCTCCTGACACCAGCCCTGCAGCCCTCCATCCCAGACCAGGCCAGGCAGGAGTGGAACCAGAGACCCAGCTGCGGCTTCAGGTCCTCCCCACAGTGAGGGCTATTAGCAGCCCTGGAGGCTCTCGACACTGCTCTGGGGCGGGGCTGGGGCCCTCCCATGCCACCCCCCCTGCCCGGTGCCAGTGGAGGCTTCCAGCCCTGTTTCTGGCTCCTGAAAGAGATGCTGGCTCTTGTTCCAGCACTCAGTGGAGGCAATAATGAGAAGGAAGTCTACTGGCAGGAACTGTCAAAATAGTTGTCTGTGGGCTTTGAAGAGAGCAATATGTAATCGGTCTGATGGACTGAAAATCACCCAAAAACTGCCACCTAGCGAGCTACCGTCTACAGAGTTCATTAAAGTCCATATTGTGCCAGGCTCGGTGGCTCAGCCTGTAATCCCGCGCCTTTGGGAGGCTGAGGTGAGTGGATTGCCA
>NW_007248481.1:69902-93009 GCF_000164805.1 Carlito syrichta
AACCCACGAGCTCAGGCAATCCACTCACCTCAGCCTCCCAAAGGCGCGGGATTACAGGCTGAGCCACTGAGTCCAGCGTCAGTGATTCTTCTTAAGCACGGCCTGGGGACTGGGGCCACCAGGGTGAATGCACTGGGGGAAGGGGAGGGCCTCACCCTGGCAGGCGGTTCAACAGGAAGGGTCACCCTGGGAGGGCAACATAAAAACTCAGACTAGTCAAACACAGAGTCAGGAGAGGCTTCCCGGAGGAAGCAGCATCTGTTCAGGGGTCTAAAGAGTGAAGGGGGAGTCTGCCAGGCATGGACATGGAGAAGGAGCTCCCGGCAAAAGACAGAGGTTGGTCCCAGAGAGCTAGGCTTGGAGAGGAAGGAAACACAAAAAAAGTTTTGGGGAGGGGGACTGAAGGAACACCAGGAACACCAGGATGAATGGGTTTCCAGCAGGGCCCTGCTGGGCAAGGTGGCCTGAGGTTTCTGAGGGCATCACTGTGTGCTGGGGAAATGTGGTGGGTAGCTTGGACTCACACAGGAACTGAGGGTTATTTGAAGGAGTCTACACTGGATTTAGGAGGGAAACCTGCAGAAATAAGACACGGGAGGCTGAGGGACATCCATGGGGTACCCCAGCCTCCTGCCCGTACGTGGGTGGCTGAGGTGCCCTCATGGGCAGCAGGACAGGGGCTGGCTGCAAAGAAGAGGGGGCTTCTGAGCTGGGTGGGAGAGGCTGAGGGTCCACTCAGCACCCCCCAAACAAATTCCTGCCTCGGGCTGGGCTCCCTGACAACCATCCACACGCCCACCTCCTTGGGGCCTTGGTTTCTCCATTGGCCACAGGGAGATGGCGGCCTGGTCTTGCAGCTCTCGCAGTAAAGCGAGGTGACAGGAGGGGGCATGAATCCTGCACTCATGGTGAGAAGGAGCAGGTGCCAGGCAGCTCCCGGCAGGTCAGCGTCCAAGCCAGCGAGTGGACAAACTTTAAAGATGGCACTCTACTTCACGGACACTCGTGAGGGCTTATGGCTCCCTGAGTCCCTCCAGTGCTCAGTATCGCTAGGGCAGAGAAGACCCCCAGGGCAAGAGCCCTGAGCTGGTTCTGAGTGAATCCACCCTCTGGCCATCTTCTGCCCCAAGGCCACATAATGATGGTCTTGCTGTGAAAAACAAAACAAAAATTCCTGGCTTCCCCACACCTGCCCTATTAACAATGGCATTAACCGGCTCGGTGGCTCAGCCTGTCATCCCATGCCTTTGGGAGGCCGAGGTGAGTGGGTTGCCTGAGCCCGCGGGTTCGAGACCCGCCTGGGCAGCGAGATCTCATCTCTACAATAAATCAAAAAATCAGCCGAGCGTGGTAGCACATGCCTGTAATTGCGGCTACACGGAAGGCCGAGGTGGAAGGATCGCCGGAGCCCAGTAGGTCGAGGCTGCGGCGGCCGGGAGCGGCCACTGCGCTCCAGTCTGGGTGACAGAGTGAGACTCCAACTCAAAAGAAAAAAAAAAAGCAATGGCATTGTCCTTCAAGCACTGAGACCGGGCCTAGCCCCATCCCACATCCCAACAATGCGTCCCCAGATCCGGCTGGCTCTGCTTCCAGGATTCTTAGAATCTGCCACCTGTCCTCCCCTGCCTCTCCTCACGATCACACCCTGGCCTCCCAGTCCAGGCTCGCGATCCCACCCATGGCTGGAAGAGCCCCAGGCACTCATGGGCCCTCCTCAGTTTTTGCCCCATTGGGCCTTTCTCGGCTTCTGATCAAGTTGACCTCTCCGCTCATGAAAACCCCTGTCTCCTGGACTGCCCTCTTCTCCCTGGGTCTCCACCTCACTGAGATGATGGACCCAGAGAGACTCTCCCGAGTCCAACTCCAGCCTCCTCTCCCTGCAAGCCCAGTGGGGGTGCCCCTGCCTTGAGCTGCCCTCATTCCGGGCCACAGGGGCCTCGTCCGCAATGGCTAAAGCCAGAGCCCGGGCCGGGGATCTCAGTCCTGCTGTCCATGTCAGTGCCTGTGTGAGACAGGGCCTGTCTCCCTCACATCGCCCGACCACGCTCCACACCCCCTCCAGGCTCCTGGGGTATCTTTCCAGGTGCCATTTTCTTCCCCTTCCTGCAAATCCCACCAGGGCCCAGGCTGACCCCGGGTCCATGAGGTCTTGAGCGAGTGCCCTGTCATCTGGGAGTCTCAGGCTCCAGGAGCACGCATACACATGTGTGTGCACATGCATGCATGTGTGAGCATGTGCCTCACTCAGCAGACACTGGCCGCTGTGCAGGCTGAGACTTCCCCTACTGTATTTCTGCCCTGCTTGCTTCTCTGCCTCCATATGACCAAGTACCCCTACCTTTCCCCAAAACCCACCTTCTCTCCACACTGCCACCACTCACTCAGCATGCTCTCCACCCAGACTGCCCAGAGCAGGCCTCAGCAAACCTGATCTGGTGGGAAGGCTGGGGTTGCAGTCTGCACAGCAGAGGCCAGGAGTGGGGACCGCAGAGAGACAGTCAGGGACAGCCCCAGCAAGCACGCCCCCCATCATCCTGGGGTCATCCCAAGGAGCCCTGAGCTCTGCACACCTGCCAGGTATCTGCCATGGGGAGGGGCCTGGGGGTCTATGAACCACCATGCAGTCAACCGCAGCAAGGGTTGGCCCACAGTTCCTGGGGCCTCAGCCATGAAAGTGCCCCCAGCCACCACTCGGGCTCCCCTAGTCCAGGACCCGCCCCCATGGAGAGGGCAGGAGGACGGCCCCTGCAATGGGGGGGGGAACAGATACATGGGACAATACAGTTGGTGTAGGGGTGCAGCTCTGACCGCCAAGGGTCCAGGTCGTGTCACCAGGCGTGCGTGGGCACACAAAGGAACTGGGGTCACGTGACTTAATTCAGGCTTCAGAAAGGAGTGGGCTTCCTTACACATCTCCTCAGGCACAGAGCCTAGTGTGCATAGTCGGCGAGCCCTGTGGCTCTGGGGACGTTAGGGTGGGAGCCCTGAGCTCAATCTCTTTACACCCCCACACTCGTCCTCAAGGGCTCAGGTGCCTGGGGAGGCGGTGGGGATGAAACCTCGGGACGGCCCTCACTTCGGTGTGTTGAGCCCCAAGCCCTGGAAGGCGAGCCGCTGCCCGAACGCAAGCCCTCCACACCCCACAGGATGTAGGTCAACGCCCTGCAGTGCCCTGGGGCCTCTGGCCTCTTGCCCTCTGACCCCTGCCCCTCCTGGACCAGACTGCCGTCTCACAGGACCACACTTCGCCCCTCACACCAGGATCTGTCTGTGCCCTGGGGGGTTGGGAGGGACCCTCTAGCACCCCATCCTGTCCTGCTGGGCCATGCAGGGCTGGACTTTAGCACTGTTTGGCCAAAGGACTCTGGCCAAGGAACTGCTAGCCACAGGCGGGTCCCACTAAACAGCCAAGGTCAGAGGTCACTCTATGACCCACAGACCAGGCCTGTCCTGGTAGACCCTGAAAGGATGTGGGGAAACGCAAGAAGGTGCCCTTCCAGAATGAACATTCTAGTGTGGGGAAAATGAACACTAAACAAGCAAATGGGGGCCGGGCTCGGTGGCTCAGCCTGTCATCCCAGCACTTTGGGAGGCTGAGGCAAATGGATTGCCTGAGCCCATGGGTTCGAGATCCACCCAGGCAACTTGGCGAGATCTTGTCTCTACAATAAATCAAAAATTAGATGGGCATGGTAGCGCGCGCCTGTAGTTCCGGCTCCTTGGAAAGCTGAGGCGGAAGGATCGCTGGAGCCCAGCAGGTCGAGGTTACGGTGGTGGGAGTGGCCACTGCACTCCAGTCTGGGCCAGGGAGTGAGACTCCAACTCAAAAAAAAAAGCAAATGGGGAGAGTGCTAGATGCCAGAGAGGAAAACAAAGCAGGAAAAGAGGGTGGGGAGATTGCTGTCTTTCACAAGGTCATGGGGAGACATTTCTAAAGCTCACACTTGGGCAAAGTACGGGCGTGAGCCGGGGATACCCAGATTACAGGTGACCAAGACCAATGAGTACATTCCTCTGTGTGATTTATGCAGTTTGATGTGTAGGTACGTTCTCATCCCTGCTACATGCCTCTGAAATTACAATAGCAGTAAAAGAAAAGCTAATTCACTTCCCAACAGGCCTGTTTCACACTTATGTATCTTCTTCCCAGGAATCAAAACGTGTCTGCATGAGGAACTGTTTCTGTGCCTGGTGCATACATGTGGTATACTTGGTGTGGTATATTTGGTGGGATGGTGTGGCTTGGCTCCAGGCCCACCGGGACCTCCCCCATTGTACAACTCAGCCTCAGGGCCATGGGCACAGATTCTTCCCAGTATAGGCATGTGATTTAAAATCAAGGGTTTTTCAAAGATGTATTTTTCAAGGAAGGTTTTTATTTGCACAGCTATCAACCGGACACAGTCATTGCTAAGAAAATAGGTCATTCTGGACCTACTGAATTACCTGAGTGGAGCAAGGCCTTCCCGCAGGCTGGGCTCCTAATCCACTTCCACATGGGTTGAGAGGCCAACTCCACCTCCTGCACTTCCCCCAGAGTCCATGGAATCACTTCAGGCCCTCCCTGAGGGCCACTGGCTGGGACTGCAGTCCCTGAACTGAGTCTGACAATTGGGGCAGATTCTCTCACCACCTGTCTTAGTGCCAAGCCCAGCGGCCCAGATGGAATGTCTGGATGTCGGTCCTCCCCGGTGCAACATTTAACAGTGTTATCAGAGAGTTTATCATTCCATCTCGAGGCTTCACAGGGAGCAAAAATAATAACCAAAGAAAAGGCGAGGAGCTTTTCCGAAAAGTGGTCAATGCTCCAACGATAAATCGCTCTGGTTTCCCAGGGACTGCTGGTTGTGGTCACTGTGCCCTGGAGACATATTTTGATGCCAGAGTGCTGGCACATCTGGCCCATAAATGTGGTTGCATCTACAGGCCCTGCCAGTCCCAGGAACTCGGCAGAGGGACCATCACCCCAACGCCACACACCAGTGCTAGGCAAGAGAAAGCCAAGATGTTGGCTCCAATGCAGCCCCCGCAAAGTCAGAAGCAAAAACATCAGGCAGTATTTGAACATTTCTTCCCCTAAGAATAAAACAACACTTTGCCTTCAAGTGTGCTTTTCTACCCCACACTGACCTGCCTCTGTGTCTGGCACTCAGTGTAGAACTCAGCACAGCGGGAATTAAAGGAGTGCTTGCCAGTGACAGACAATCTCAGGACAGCTGCAAGTCCCGGTGAGGCTTCAGGCGAAAATGCAGTCCTTTTATAAGCCAGGGGTTTATTAAAAACTGACAAGAAAATGCCCCAGTGAAGACAGCAAAGAGAAGATGGGCCCTGAGAGTGAAACTAGAATGGCCTGAGTCACTATTACTGTCACCAGCTATTGCCACGTGTGTGTCCCCCTTGAAGGTGTCCCTTGTAGACCAGCAGGGGCAGCTTTGCTCCCCGTGCCCTGGGTCCTGACACCTTCAGAGGTACAGGAAGTGAGTACTGGACAGTTTCAGAGAAGCCATATGGAAGGCCAGCTGGGACATTCCCCACCACAGCCTGCCCACCTGGGGCCTCAGAGCATCCTGGGGTAGACCAGCCCCTCCTCCATGGGAGAATTCCATACCAACAGCAGGAATTACTTGGAAACCAGTCCAAAGCCAACGCCATATGCTGTTGAAACTCAAATAAAAGTTGATTAAAGTGTGACATACCCTATGACCTGGGCAACTCTCAGGATAAAGAAAATCACCCAGTGGGTCTCTGAGACCCCACACCCACAGGGCTTGCGCAGCCTCCGAGGCAGTTCTGGCCCATGCTCAGGGACTGCCAGGGCACAGTGCTTAGGGCTCCTGTCCTGGGGGGCACCAGGCTGTACAGAAGAGTTGGAACCAGCCCAAGGGCTGCTCCTGCCACAGGTACCCCACCTGTCCCCTCAGGCACCCTGGCCAGCCCACTTGGATAAACAAGAACTGACACACAGAGTCACCCAGAGAGTCCACCTTGTGGGCACACATTGACCTGCTCACCGTGGCTCTGCCAGGGAGCAAAGATCCACCAGGCTGGGCAGGGGTGGGGAAGAGGTGGACAGGTAGCCACAGACATGGACGAGATGGGCAGAAGTCAGAGCTGGCCACCTGGAGCAGCCCAGGGAGTGGCAGGAACGCTCCCATTTCACAGGGAGAACACAGAGCTGGAGCATCCAGCCACAGACTCCTGGGAAAGGAACACAGGATCCCTAGACGTAACCTGACCATTGCCCCCTTGCTGGGCCCCAGGTCACCATTTCTTGCACCACTGAGGATGTCTCAAGAACCCTGTCTCAAACGTCAGGAGTGGGGACAAGGTCATCTGCTTGGGCCTTTGACTCTAGACTCACTGGTCCAAAGGGGCTTGAAGCCACAGGGTCACACACACCTGGGCACCAGGGCAATGGCCAAGCATTGCATGTGCTGCCCACCCGTTTGGCAGGTCCAGCTGGCTGCCTCTCCCATTCTCCATTATCCTCATACCCAGTCAAGGCAGGCGAGCAAAACCCGTGGCCAGGAGCCCTATTGTCCAGCTCAGACTCATCCAGGCCGCAGGGTGGCTTCTCAGCATCCTGGGCAGTGCCTGAGCTTCCAGAGCGGGCCTCTGTCCTCAGTCAGCACCGCTGCCTGGCCTGGCCATGGAGAGCCCACGGGGGTCTAACTCCAGAGACATGCCCTATGCCCCAGGCTCAATTTTGGTAGCCACGCCTTCATCCTCACTTTTCTGGAAAACAGGCACAGCTGGGAGGTGGAATCAGCCAAAAGACAGAGCTGAGGCCTCTGGGGCTCCTAGGTTCCAGAACAATCCTGGCTTCTCCTGCCCTGGACGCCCTCCAACTAAGCAAGACCCTGTCAGGGGTGGCGTCCTTGCTTGGCTGCCTTAATTACAGTAAAAGCTTCCACCCATAAAACACACCCAGTGGCAACTTCCCAGACTACCACTGCTTATCCTGGATCCTGTTGGGTCTAAAATAATTCGGAATTGTGTTCCAGTGTTTAATATTGACATCCTCAGACAACACGGGAAACTGTCATAAATTAGTGATTAGGGCAACCGCCAGATCAATAAAGTATCTCTGGGCCAACCGTGGCTCAGCCCCCAGGGCCTGCAGGGAGGCTACCTAGGGCCACAGGTTTCTTCTAGGGATCCTGTGTTCCTTTCCCAAGAGTCTGTGGCTGGATGCTCCAGCTCCCTGTTCTCCCTGTGAAATGGGAGCCCCTGCTGTCCCACTGACTCCAAATCTGAGATCCGGATGGGACCTGAGTGGGCATTTTCAACCCAGGCGCCCCTTTCCAGAGGCCTTTAGGCAAATCCACAGTCTGAGGAGGCAGAGGGGCCCAGTGTCCTGGACCTCAGCCTGCACAGTAGCAGGGCTGCAAAGGGGTGATGGCAGGAGGACTGCCCAGTAGAGCAGGCTTTGGTCTCTCCACAACCAAGCACAGAGCAGGCTGCCGGGGCCCCAGGTGTGCAGGACACCTGATAGGGGTGCAGATGGGAAGCCTGAGCCCAGTTCAAGGAAGACCCTCCCTCCCCACCCCAAGGCCACTGCAGCCACTCCCTCTGCAAACCTCCACTGCAGTGGGCTGCCACCACCACGACCCTGCTCAGGCCTCCCCATTTTCCAGGTCTCTGGGAGGGCCCCTCCTCGGTGAGCCATGCCAACCCATGGCCCTGTTCTCTGGGCTCTCTCCACAGCACTGCCAGGAGGCCTCCTGCAGGTGTAAGTCCTGCGCTGGGCTCCAGGACCCTCGGAGATAATGCAAGGGCACATACGCAAACCTGCCACCGTGAGAATCAGGGCAAGGGGGTGCAGCACCAGGAAAGGGAAGAATCGAGGGCAAGAACAAGTTGCTCCCCAGGGAGTCTGAGTCAGCAACACTCCAGCCCCGCCCCAGGGTACTCCTGTCCCAGCAGCTCGGGATTGGAGTAGGTAGACCCAGCAAGGAGCCCTGGCCGGGGAAGCAGGTGTATGCAGCAGGGCCTTGCATCCTGGGGTGCAGCTGGTGGGTGAGGCTGCACTCTGGCTCCCCTTGATGCCTGGTGAGGGGCTACCTGGGAGGCTGGGTACTGGGGGGAACGAGTCCTGTGGATGCAGGAAAGTTCCCCAGAAAGAGCCCAGAGATCAGTGTTTCCAGAAGCCAACACGTGCAGCTGGGCCAAGGCTGGAAAAAGCCCGTCTGCCTGTCCAACCTTCCATCCCCCTGTCTGCAGCCCCTGGGCTCCTGCACAGCATCACAAAGTCCCTGCCATTGTTCCCCACAGAGGAAGCCAGAGGGGCTCCTAGGAAGAGGTGCACCTGACAATCAGAGGTCACCAGGCCAGCAAGCAGTGGCCATTCACGGCCCCCGAGCGCTCCCCGGCCAGGCACAGGTGGAGCTGAGGAGGAAAAGTAACACAGGACTAAGAGAGGCAAGAGATGGAGCGGCTTCCAGAAAGCTGAGAGGGTGGAGCATCACACTCCCTTGTGCCAAAGCGATGGGCGGGGCGGGGCTGTGGAGGAGGTGGTGTCAGGATCCTTTTCTCATCTGGCACAGAAAGCCACTTCACCCACTCCACCCGGTGCCCCCGCCTGCCATGCCCTCTCTCTGCCTCTGTCCCCAGGGACCAATGATGAGGAGTCCAGGCCTCATACCCCCGTGGACCCCCATCCTCCATGGTCCACCAGGCCCTCTGCAGAAACCAGGTGGGGCCCCAGAGCCCAGGGCTCCTTCCCAGGGGCTCATCAGCTGCCCTGTGGCCCTGAAGGCCTAGCAAAATGGACTTCTGCCTGAAGTCGCAGACCTGGCTGGGGGCACTCCTGCATCTGTGGGTGGGAATTCAGGGCTCTCCAAGCCTCCACTGCTCGTCACATGGAACCCCCAGAAAGGCCACGTCTGCTCTGCGCCTGCCCAAGGTGCAAAGGAGGCCGAAGCCCAGTGGGCCTTCAGAGCCACAGCCCTGGTGCAGGGCTGCAAAGGCCAGCGAGGCTCCCCCAAACTAGGACTCCACCTGCCTCAGGAAATGAGCCAGGATAAGGGTTCTGCCATCCCCGAGTGTCCTGCACGAAAAGAGATGTCGCATCATCATTCCTCTCCTTGTCACTCTGTCACTCCCAAGGTGCAAATGGAAAGACACCCAGCTGCACGCCCCCCGCCCCAGGACCCCCAGTGAGCAACACCAGGCTCCTCAGCCCCAGGACATCCTTCCCACATCAACCTAGAGCAGGAGATGGCGGCCTTTAGTTTTCGTCAGCAGTGGACTGGTAGGAGGGGCCCGGGTGCCCCACGCTGGGTCGGTATCTATAGGGCACAGCAGGAGCTTGGCCTCAAGGAAGCATAAGCTCCCAGCTGGTTTTCACACACATTAGCACTTGGCAGAGTTGAAGACACCTTTCCCCAATCTGTCAACTGCATGCAAAGCACTCCTCTCAACCTCCCTCTTCCTCAAAGAAAAAGCAGGACCGTGGCCACAGGCACCCCCTTCTAGGGCTGTTCACCAAGGACATAGGGAGCCCATGTCATACTCGAAATGTGTCCAGACACACTCACCTGGCTGGCTGGGCACCCCCAGGCCACCCCCAGGAGACACACACAGCCCTCCTCCAGAATCCCTCCAGGCCCCACCCATCAGGGACAAGGTTATGAGAACTCAGGCCTGGCCTTCCAGGCACCTGGACACCTATACACAATATACACGCTCACACAACACACACACACTCCCACAGGCTTACATGCTCATGTGCCCAAACTCTCACAACTCACACATGCTTGCACATACTCCAACATATGGATCATACACACAACACCCACACACTCACACAAGCTTACACACTCACATACTTGCACGTGCTCATACACAACACTCACACACCCACACACAACACTCATGTGCACACACTCATGCAAGCTTACACTCACACATGCTCACATACAGCTCACACTCACAACATTCATGCTCACATGCACACCCACACACACGTTTACATACTCACACCCAACACTCACATATGCTTACAACATAGCACTTACAACATACACACCCACAAGCTCACATAACACTCACAATCCACACGTGCTTACACACACTCCAACACATGGATCACACGCACAACACCCATAAACTCACACAAGCATACACACCTACATAACACTGGCACATGTTCAGTCACACCCAGGCTCTCACATCTCACACATGCTACATACACTCCAACACTTGAATGATAACCACAACATCCACACACTCACACAACACTCATGCTCACATTCACACCCACATACACATGCTTACATACAACACTCGCATGCATACACATGCTTATAAACACAACAAACTGCTTACACACATATGACACTCATATGTATGCACACTCACACACGCATCCACACACAACACCCATGCAGGCTTGCACACACACACAACATTCACACGTGCTCACACTCTCACACTCTCACTCTTACCCACTCACACATACACATAACGCATACACAGCACACATACTCACCCACATCCACACTCAACACACACAGAGGATCTCAACTCACCCCCTACCCAGTTCAGGAGACGCTGGGACAGCCTCTGCTCGCTTGTTTCCTGCCTGGCCTGCCCCCACCCTGTCGACTGCAGCCCCTACACCAGCTCTCTACGTGGCTCTAAGCTCCCACCGCTGAGCAGAAAGGTGGGAACCCAAAGCAGACCCCAGTGGAGCCCCCCACAGTGCCCCAGACCTCAGGCTCCGCTGCAAGATGCTCCAGGTGGCGGAGACATGAGCAACCAAGGCCCTTCAGGCCCCTCCCAAACCTGCAGCCTCTGTGGCATCCAAAGAGCTGTGAAGACCCTGCTTACCCGAGTGCACCCAACTGCCGACCCACACACAGCCTGGCCCAAGAGGCCCCACATCAACTCTGTAGAGGTCCCAGTCACACAGACACACACTGGTGACGTGACACCCACACACACCAGCGTATATACTCACAGACACTTCCGACAAGGTCAGACTGAGCTTCAGACCCTGGGCCCGGAGGGAGGGAAGGCTGGGACCCAAAGCCCGTGGAGCACCTTCCCAAAGCCAAGGACAGTCCGTGGAGGGGCGGAGGTCACGCCATTCTGAGTGACGAGCTCTCTGGTTCTGGCCCAGTGTGGAGCTCCGTAGGAAGGGTGTCTACAGAGCCAAGCAGAGCCCTAGTCAGGGATCAGCTCACCCAGCATGCACGGGGCTGGGGACAGGAAACATGCAGCAGGTCCTCCTCCACCAGCACAGGCTTTCCTCCTCCACCTGCAGTGTCCCCTCCCCTCCAGGCACGGCCCACAGGAAGTGTCTGTGTCCCTCAGCTCCCACGGGCTCCCGAGACCTCCTCCCAGCCCACTATAAATGCTACATGAGACATCTTACGCTTACAAACCCCAGAACATAGAACAGCAACTCCCTGGCACCCACCACCCAGCTGGGCACCACCCTCCCACCCCCGCCGGCCACCCTGCCCTGGAGTCTGGGTGTCCACGGCTTTCCCTTGCTTCCTAGTTTCAGCTACTATCTGCAGGGATCCCTCAACAGCATGTGTGTCCTAGACGCTCATGTGAGCAGCAGCACGTCACAGAACATCTTTCGAGGTTTGCTTTTCCCACAGTTGAGAGAGTCCCCGAATCGACTCTTCTGCAGCCACCTTCTCACGTCTGTGTGGTCTCCCTGCGTGTGGGTAGACTGGACTTGTGTGCATCCTTGCTCCTGGGGTGTGTGCTGGGCCAGTTCCAGGCCATTACAAAAGGTGGCACTGGTGACATTTCTGTGGAGTCCCCTGACGGATTCATTTCCTGTGGCTGCGGTCACAAATGACCACAAACTTAGAGGCTTAACACAGCATCGATTGATTCTCTTACGGTTCTAGGGGTCAGAAGTCCAGAGACGTGGGTCTCACGGAGGTAAAATCAAGGTGTTGGCAGGCACCATGTGTGGACTGAGTGTGCCCCTCCAAAATTCTTACGTTGGAATCCTAACCTTCGATGTGATGGTTTTAGGATGGGACCTTGGGGAAGTGATTTGACCTCATCGATGGGACCGGTGCCCTCATCAAAGAGGCCCTAGAGAGTCCCTTCCCCTTCTACCCAATGAGAACACAGCGGAAAGACAGTTGTCTACAAACCAGAAAACAGGCCCTCACCAGACATCAAATTGCTGGCGCCTTGAGCTTGGACTCCCCAGACTTCAAAGCTGGCAGAAATAAATGTTTGTTATATCAGCACAAAAGGACTAAGGCGGCAGAGCTGCATTCCTTTCTGAGGCTCTGGGAAGCATCCGTTTCTGGCTTTTTCAGCTTCTAGAAGCCGTGGCATCCCTTGGCTGGCGGCCTCTTCCTCCGTCCTCAAAGCCAGCTGCACAGCCTCCTACAGTCTCCCTCTCCCAACCTCTGCTTCGACCGTGGCCTCTCCTCTGACTCTGACCCTCCTGCCTCCCTCTTACAAAGAAAAGTGATTCATTTAGAGCCCACCCAGAAAATCAAGGATAATCTCCCTTTCTTAGATTCTTCCATTAATCACAGCTGCAGAGTAACTGCCGTGTAAGGTGACACATTCACAGGACACGGACATCCTTGGGGCATCACTCAGCTCCCACACTGGTTTGTGACATCCCTCTGGTTCTGGGGCTGGGGGTGAGCAGGGCTCCTCTCTGCGAACATTTCTGTGCAGTCTCCCAGGTAAAGCTGCCTCCTGTCCCTTCCCAATTCTCTGCCCAGGCCAGGTGGGGGCCAGCTGGCTCTAGGGCCCTGCCTCCAGGTTCCTGCCTCACACGCCAGCACTGCCTGGCAAGGCCGTCACACAGGCAGTGTCCTCACTGGATAGAGCTAGGACCAGTCTGGTCCCCGAGCAATGCTAACGTGGCAAGCCACACCGACTTGGCAGCTGCGGGCAATCAGCCTTCCAAACCCGTCATTACATATTTCAACCCAAAGAAAACCATTTCTATTTGAAGACTAATTGCTCTGAGGGCCTCTTTTCAAAATGTAAATTTTCGAGATGCTGTCCTTCCCTTGCATAACTGAGCCATCCTGGTGAATCAGGGCAGGTTCCAGCCCTGCCCAGCAAGCCCAAGCAGCTCTTGAAAGGGCACAAGGACAGGCTGAAAACCTCATAGGGCATCACCACAACTCGTCTTTCCGCAACGCTGGATCCCTATGTGTCCACCAGCCTCTGCTCGTGGGGCACCAAGCTGGGCCTTGGGGAGTCGGGCCACTGCAAGGAGGTGCCTCAGCCCACCCCAGAAGAGGCGGGTGCATAAGATATGCTGGAGGGCACCAGGGAGTGAGGGTGGGAGAGTCAAGGGAGACTTCCTGGAGGAGAGGCCCTGGGGCAGGTCCAGGAAAGAGCCAAAGCTGGTGGAGGATTCCAGAAAGCCAGTGGGGGGGGGGGCTGGGCTGGGCAGTGGGGGCGCAGACTACACAGGGAGGGCTTGGTGCCTGCTGGAATCACAGTTCACCCTCAGCTCCAGGGGACAGGGTGGGGCTGGGTGGGGCTCCCAGGGGCTCCAAGAGCAGCCAGAGGTCCAAGAGGCCAGGGTAAGGGTGCTATACACTGCCCTAAGGCAGGACAGTGAGCCTGGGCAAGGGTATGTACATGTATGTGTGCTCATTGGTGTGTGCATGCTGTGTGTACACGTGTGTGTAGGTGTGTGTTGCACACGTGTGTGCATGTGTATGCACAAACATGTGTGGGCTTTGGTGTGTGTGCACACCTGTGCTTGCATGTGTGTGACCAAGTGTGCACATACATGTGGGGGGGGTATGAACATGCTGGGGGGATTATGCATTTTTATTGCACATTGTGAGTGTGTGTTTTTTGTATTTGTGTGTTGCGTGTGTGCACATCTGTACATGTGTGCACTTGGCATATGCACATCTATAAATGCATGCGTCTTGGTTTTCAAGTACACATGTGCACATTTGTGTGTGTGCAAACTGACCTGTGCCCAAGGTCTAACATGAGACGCCCCCTACCCCACGTGGGCACCTGCCCTATCCCAGTCTCCCAGCTCCCACAGTCAGATGGGAAATGGACCCTGCACAGCCTTCCTTCAAGCAGGTAAAATGTGAGCACAGTCTCGGGAAACCACACCCGACCTTTCAGAGCTGCACTGCGGCTTCCCCAGAAGCGCTAACTACAGACTTTCTGGGCGTGGGGTGTTGCCGGGCAGGCCACTTTAACGAAGGAGCCATGTGTTTCCACCCAGCTTTAACAGACTCATCCAGTGTCCCATGGCAGGATTGTCAGTTTCCTGTTTCCAGCCAGTCTTCAACATCACCTCCACACAAAGGGCAGAGTCCACATCACAAGGCCCAGCACACACACACCCAGTGCACACACACTGCATTAAGTTTGGGTCAGGCAAAAAAAAAAGGCCAGGCAAAACCCTGGGGCTATTAAGAGAGGTCACAAAGCTAGGGGACCCTGCATCAAAGCCGTCCCCAGAAATAACAGCTCAGACGGAGACATACGGACCCATCCTCCAGGCCTTGTGCTGCTCAGATTCCAAAGTCCGCTCCCAGCACCCAGCCGAGGGTTCTCGCAGGGGCTAGCATGGTGATAAGGACATAGCTTCATTGAGGCTGCCACACAGCAGGGGCGGGTGGCAGTCTCTGCTCACAACCAAGCCACTGCCAACCGGAAATCCGCTCCCTGCCATCCCTCTCAGCTGGGAATGGGCATCCCAGGAAGCTGGGGCCCCGCTGGCAAGTCCTGGGCGTTGCCAAGGGGGCTGCCCCTGACCCCTCACCCGGAGGACTGTGTTGTCCAAGGGGCCAGTTGTTCTGCACCCAAGGCCCCGGTGACTGAGGCTCCTGCCTGATGCAGTGCTCGTGCAGACCACCAGTGGCCAGATGAGCACCACTTAGTCACTTGCACCATGCAGAGGGGGAGTGTGGGTAAAAAGAGAGGAGAGAGAAAGCCCAGCTCAAGTCTGCCCCAAACACCACAGTGGTGCTAGGGGCTCCCTGACACAGCCAAGACTCAGTAGGAAAGCAGGGGACGGGTCTTGGAGACAGTGCTGCAGGACCCTCCATCTTGGAATTTCATCAAGATGCTCAAGCTCGTCCCACACAGCTCCGCCTCTCCCAGTCCAGCCCCTGGGAGGGGATGACAGGCCTCAGGGAACTCTGACTTAGATCCGACCACAGTCACTGCTGACTCTCAGGGAGGCAGTGGGCCTGCCAGGTTGCTGGACCTCAAGAATCGCTCTGGGAAGGAATGAGGCTTCTTCACCGCCATCAACTTCTCCACCTTAGGCCAGAGTCATGCTGCAGCAGAGCCAGACAAGGCTTGCGCAAGACGGCTTCCTGCACAGCCCAGGCTCGCGTCAGGAGGAAACACAGGCATGGCAGGAAAGAGCTAGCTCTTCTGGGGGATTCGCACATGCTCCTCAACCTTGTGCCATCCACACCAGGTCTTCCGGCAAAATGGGCCCCGCACAGCCTTCCTTCCATGCAGATAAGATGTGAGCACTGTCTCGGGAAACCACGCCCGACGCTTCAGAGCTGCACTGCTACTTCCCCAGAAGTGCTAACTACACACTTTCTGCCACCCCATGGGAGTGCCCTCTGATTACAAAGGAGGCAGAGAAGCTACTTCCTGATGTGGAGAAAAGGAAGCATCCCAGGTCCCATGCACTCCCCGACCAGCCTGCGATCCCCATATGGGACCCAGGCGATTCAAGGCACGCACTGAATCCCCAGAAGCAAGACCCAGAAAAAAACGCAAGCACAGCAGCCTCTTTATAAAGTTCAGACCCAAGTAAGACAAATCATGCATTGTTCAGGCTTGAATGCACACGTGATAACAGTTTTTACAACTCAAAAGATAATTCTAGCCACAAAATCCGGGCTGCCTTGGAAGAATACAAAGGATAGGCAATGTCCCCACTCAGGGTGGGACAGGGCCCGTGGAAGCCAATAAGAGATCAGACACGCACTAAAAAGTCGAAAGGCACCTTGACAATTCTGCCGCCCTCCAAGAAATGAGTGTGGTCTCCGTGCAGTGTCAGACTCCCACAGGCACTTACCCACCATGGATGGATAGCCCGGGAGAGCACAGGACAGCAGGATGATGTCCCTCATTGGAGGCAGACGTCATGAAAAGGGACACACAGGACAGCCACAGTGTGGTGACAACTTCAGCTGGCCAACAGGCAGGCACAGTGTGATACGTCTACACAGTGGAACATGAGTCGGTGGCTAAAAGAACAAAGCAGTCAGGCACGATGGCTCACACCTGTCATCCCAGCACTTTGGAAGGCTGAGGAGGGAGGACTGCTTGAGTTCAGGAGCTCAAAGCTTCCATGAGCCATGATCATGCCACTGTACTCCAGCCTGGGCAACAGAGCAATACAATGTCAAAAAAATCCCACAAAGGAATGAAGCACCCACACGTGCTACAATGAAGATGAACCTTAGAACACGATACCAAATGAAGAAGCCAGAGACAAAAGACTACAGGTTGTATGACTCCATCCATAAGAGGTACTCAGCGCGACAAATTTCCAGAGACAGAAGGCAGGCTGGAGGTTGCTAGGGGCTGGGGCAGGGGCTAGGGAGTGACTGTTCAATTGGCATGGCATCTCCTTTAGGGATGGTGAAAACGTGTGAAATTAGATAGAGGTGGTGTGAATAGCACATTCGCAATATTGTACGTGTACTAAATGCTGCTGAACTATTCACTTTAAAGTCGTTAATTTTATGTTCTGTGAATTTCGCTTCAATTTTAAAAATAATTTTTATTATTTGTATTACGCTTAAATAATTTATATTTATATTATATTTAATGTATATATTTACTTTATGTTTAAATATTTATATTTAGGCCATCATTAATAAAACAAACAACAACAGATGCTGGCAAGAATGCAGAGAAAAAGGAATGCTTCTACACTGCTGGTGGGAATGCAAAGTAGTGCAACCTCTTTGGAAGACAGTGTGGCGATTTCTGAAAGAACTAGAAATTGACCTTCCATATGACCCAGCAATTCCCCTATTGGGAATATGCCTGGAGGAACTCAAATCATTCTACAAAAAAGATACCTGCACACGTATGTCTGTTGCAGCTCTATTCACCATAGCAAAAACATGGAACCAACCATGTTGCCCATGGAAGCTGGACTGGATTTTAAAAATGTGGTATAGAGCCGGGCTCGGTGGCTCAGCCTGTAATCCTGCGCCTTTGGGAGGCTGAGGTGAGTGGATTGCCTGAGCTCACGGGTTCAAGACCCGCCTGGGCAGTGAGACCTCATCTCTATAATAAATCAAAAAATCAGCTAGGTGTAATAGCGCACGCCTGTAGTTCCAGCTACTTGAAAGGCTGAGGCGGAAGGATCGCCAGAGCCCAGCAGGTCGAGGCTGCGGTGGCCGGGAGCGGCCACTTGCACTCCAGTCTGGGCGACAGAGTGAGACTCCAACTCAAAAAATAAAAAATAAAAAAATAAAAAATGTGGTACATACACACAATGGAATATTACACAGCCATAGAGAAGGACAAACATATGGACTTTGCAGCAACTTGGATGGATTTAGAGTCGATCATACTCAGTGATCTATCACAGGAACAAAGAACTGAGTACCATATGTTCTCACCCATAAGCGGACCTTGAACAATTCTAATACTAGAAGAAAGGGATTGGCAGTAGTGGGAAACTGTCAGGGAAGGAGGGGTGGGGTTGGCAGTTGAGGGAAACTGCTAGGGGAGGGAGGGGCATACCTCTCAACAAGGGTACCTGCAAAATCAATGTTGGTATACCTAACCCTGAATTGTACCCCACAATTCAGACTTAGGTATACAAATAATAGATAGGCATGCAAATAATAAATATTCATATTTATTTTATACTTAAATACATTTATGCTGTTTTTGCTACTGGGTTGGCTGAGGCCCCCTTGGAAAGAAGCCTGGTCATTAGGTGACCCTGTGCAGACAGCACCATGATGGCAGGGGTCAGGCTCAGAATAGAATTGTGTGGACAGGCCCCCTCAGAACTGGAAGTGGGCCTCAGGGTAGGCAGGAAGCACAAGGAACTGGGAGTCCTCGGAGAAAAGGGGAGAGCAGCTATCTTCTGTGCTTCCGCACTGGGAGTGTGTCCTGCTGGATTGAGAGGGTCAGAGGGCGAACTCCCCCAAGGGACAGGAGGGACCTGGGCCACAGCCACAGCACTGCCACAACTCTATCCCACCAGTAAGTTAAGAGGCTGGATGCCACCTTGAGCCGGGGAGACCCTGGGGTACTCGGGCTTATCAGAAAAAGGAGGGTGCAGGGAGGGAAGTAGACACTCCCATAACACACACAGAGATGAGACCCATAGGACCATATCGCCCTCAAAATTCAGCAGGGTGGAACCCATTCGACAGATACAAGTATCTTCTTTTTCAAGGTGATAATCCTCGGTGGAAGGCAGCCGGGGGGTGAGCAGGACAATCGTTAATAATATTTTTTCTTGATGGAAGAGGTTAAAAAAAAAATCGTGTGACTAGTTAAAATGCTTTATTCTAAGACACTGCACTGTTAAATTCATAAAAACTCAAGCCCCATTCATCAAACCTGTATTTTATTTATACTCTGCCTGTTTTCAAAAAGGATTCAGGGCAGTGCCACATCTCCCTGCCCCATCCCTGCATCAGAACAGCAGGCAGGTGCAAGGAGCCAATGTGACCACACACAGCCCTGGGAAGAGCAGAGAGGATTCCGAGGCTGGGCACCAAGGCCAGGCGTTGCCACTGCTCTCCTACTCAGCTCCCCTCCCACAACTGACCCGCTGCTCTCTGGGGGGACCCAGCTCTCCTCCAGAGACTCTGGCCCTTGCGAGTCAAGGTGTCTAATAAGAACCAGTCTGGGGCTCCTGGAATGCAAGAGAAATGTCCGCTGGGATTGCAGGGACAGCACAACCTTGAGGGGTCTGCGGGACCCTCACTGCAACCTGGGGGAGCCTGCCAGAGCATGGAGCCAGAAGGGGGTGGGGGGGCGGTGGCACTGAGAGGTGGAGAACGAGACCCATCAGCATCCGCTGAGCCCTGGAGGCAGCCTCCAGGGCTGACCGGCCAGGCCCCCATACTTTCCATTTCTCTGGCCAACCTGTCCTCTTCCTACTGAAGGCTCTGAGTTAGGATGCAGTCACAGGCGGCCAGAATATATAAAAACCTGCTATAAACCAGTAATCAAATAGCAAATAGCCCATTAAAAACGGGCAAAAGACTTGGACAGACACTTCACAAGGAGGACACACAGAAGGCCAACGCACACTTGAAAAGATACTAGACATCACGAGGCACCAGAGACACACGATGAAAACCCAACAAGGTCCCACTGTATCTTCATCAGAACAGCCAGTGAGACCAGCGATACCCAGTGTTGGCAAGGATGCAAGGCGACTCAACTCATATATGGGGGTGAGGATGCACCACGATGCAATGCATCATGATCCAGCCACTTAGGAACACTTTGGGCAGTTTTTCAGAAACTGTGTAATGAAGCGCTTCCACTTCTAGATATTTACACAAAAAGAAATGAAACAGATGTCTACACTGAAATGTTCTTTGCAACCTTATTCATAACAGTCAAATACTGGAAGCCACTCAAATGTCCATCAACAGGGTAGCAAATACAGAAACTGTATTCTGTTAACACAATGGAATACTACTCCATGGTTTTTCTTTTTTAAAAGGAACAAACAACTAATACATAACAGCATGGATGAGTCTCAAAAACATTACGTTGAATGAAGAAGCCAGATTTAAAAGAGCACAGACTGAGCCGGGCTCGGTGGCTCAGCCTGTCATCCCGCGCCTTTGGGAGGCTGAGGTGAGTGGATTGCCTGAGCCCGTGGGTTCGAGACCCGCCTGGGCAACTTGGCAAGACCTCATCTCTACAATAAATCAAAAAATCAGCCAGGCGAGGTGGCGCATGCCTGTAATTCTGGCTACTTGGAAGGCTGAGGCGGAAGGATCGCCGGAGCCCAGCAGGTTGAGGCTGCGGTGGCCGGAACGGCCACTGCACTCCAGTCTGGGCGACAGAGGGAGACTCCAACTCAAAAAAAAGAGCACAAACTGTATGATTCTGTCTACAAAAATTCAACAGCAGGTTAAACCAATCCACAGTGATAGAAACAGCATCAGAATTTCCTTCTGTGGGTGGAGAGAGGTCGCCTGGAACAGAGCCAGGGAACTTTCCAGAAGGATGGCAATATTCTGTCTCTCAATGGGGTCTTGGTTACACAGGTGTGCACATCTGTCAAAACTCATCTGTGCCCCTGACTGTGCCTCAATAAAAATACAGAAAATACACAAGGGGAGACCCAGAGACACCTGACATTTATTTATAAAAAATTGTGTATTTATGCTTACATGTTTAAATTTTAATCACCTTCAAAGTACTCTCCATTTGATGCAATAACCTATTGAGATGCTTTCTCCACTGCTCAAAATAGTTTTTGAAATCATAAATTTTGATGCTTTTTAGTGCTTCTGACGTTTTTTTGTTTCACCTCTTCCATGTCAGCAAAACACTTTCCTTTGAGGACTTTTTTCATCTGGGGAAACAAAGAAACAAAAAAAGGTGCTTGGGGTGAGATCAGGTGAATAGGGAAGGTGGGGCATGGAGGTCAACCCGTTTTTGGTCAAAAACTGCTGAACACTAAGCGCAGCGTGGATAGGTTGCTCGTGTAAATCACCCATCATGAAATGGGTAAATGCATTGAAAGAATCTCCAAAAAAAAAAAAAATGACTGAAGCTGAACGCAGCATCTCACAACACTAGCTGGTACACCGATGCCAATGGGTTCCCAGAACACTTACCTAGCAGGGGGAACCTGCATTACGGGGGGGCGCCCTCCAAAGGTAATTCCGGTTTTTCTTGGGTCTTCCTCCTATACTATGGATATTCTGTAGAAGGAACATTTCAGGGATCTCAACTGCATTTCAAGAGACAGATGTTCACCTCTGACAGCAGGAAACTAAGGTCACAGCCAGCAAACAATGTCAACAAATCATCTCTAGGATAATCCCCTGTGCCCAGTAGAAGGTAGAAGAAGCCAAATGAAGGGGCAGAGCTGGGCTGGGAGAGAGGGAGGAACAGCGGACATAGGGGTGGTACTGCAAGGAGGCTGGCTCATGCTGGGGGGAGAGTTGTCAGAAATGCTTCCGGGGGAGAGGGACACTTGAGGTGAGCTCAGCCAGCAGGGTGTGGGGGGACTCCAATGAGAGCATCACACGGGCTGCCCAAGGTTGGACCAGCAGGACATCTTAACCAGCCTAGGGTGAAAATGGACACTGGGCAGTGGGGAAGGTTATGAGGACAAGGCCACGGAGGGGCTGCAGTGAAAACCCAAAGCTGAGCAGGCAGCCTGCCCCACCTCTGTTCCAGTGGGACAGCAACCCATTTCAGCCCATCCCTAGGCTGCCCCAGCCCCTTCTGTCCCACATGGCTTCCCTGACACATGTGCCCTGAGCTCAGTTTGAGCAGAAGGAGCCAACAGCACTTAGGGAACCAGGCCCCTTTAGAAGCAGGGTGTCCAGTGTAGGGTGCTGGTCTCTTCTAGGGTCCCTGGAAACCTGACCAAAATGGTAGAAGTTTGCATAGTACAGAATTCACTTTTATTCTGGAGGACTTGGATACATCAGATCACAGCTGTGTGTGCATGTGCCTGTGGATATAGCTCTGTGCGTGCATGTGCATGTGTCTACATGTATGCGCATGTATGTCTCTGTGTGTAGCTCTACGCATGTGTGAATGCTTGTGCCTGCAAGTGCCTGTCTGTGTATGAATGCATGTGTTGCATGCATGCGTGTGCGCATATGTATGTGTATGTGTCTGTGTGTGCTTACATATGCCTGTGAATGCAGCTCTGTATCTGTGCCTGTGTCTGTATTGGTGTGCATGTGCTTGTGCACACGTGTCTGTGTATGTCTGTGTGTGCATATTTATGCCTGTGGGTACAGCTCTGTGCCTGTGCAGTCTGTGCTTGTGTGTATGCCTGTGTGTCCTGCACAAGCTCTCTTCAAGTGGGTTTATTGTGTACCTGGACGCCAGTGACAGACACATCCTGTCTGAGCTGGATACCGCACTGGGATTCCAGCAATTTCTGAGTTGTGGGAACAGGACACAGCACGAAGATTTTGCTGGCCAAGCTGGACCTTCCTCTGGAGAACACGGCCCTGCCTCCCAGGCCTGCTAGCTGACGTGGGAGGACTCGGGGAAGGCACACAGAGGTGCGCGTGCAGCCTCACAACCATTTAGCGCCGTCACTGCCCTGCCACCTCCACCTCCTCCCTGTGTTGGCTGCTGGCCTTGGAGGCTGAAGGGTTGATTGATCCCCAAAGGCAGGAAGGTTGCTCACCGAGCTGACGGACAGTCGATGGCCCCACGTTGGGTTACAAGTCAGACCCCAGCCTGTCCCCCAGCACATCTACCTGGGAGCGTTCTGAACGCTTTTTGCCTTCCCTTGCAGAGTAGAGTGGTTGCCTTCAGCCCTAGTTTCCCTGCAGGCACCCATGGGAGCATTGATGACAGCAGCAACAGGGGTGAGGCAGTTCTCCTGAGCCTGGGAAGTTAGTGTTGGGAGGAAGGGTTCAGTGAAAATCCTAAGCCTGCCCAGGCCAGGACAGCTGATGCCCATCCTGGACCGCCTGGCCATGTGAACTGCTGTTGCCTGAGCCAGGCCCTCTCCAAGCCTTGCCACTGCACACTGACTGGGTCCGTGCCCTTGTTCTCCACGCCTGCCAGCCAGAGCCCTCACCTGACTTGTCAGGGGAAGCCATACGATGTTGACAAGCCGATCCCTCATACTGCTATGGGCTTGGGACGGTGTCCCCTCAACCCACGGCGTCCCCTCAACCCACAGACCCCATCGACCCGGCGTGTGACTAAAGGCAGCCTGCCCCACACAGCCGGTGGTCGGCGGAATGGTGGCCCTCCCTGGAACACGTGAATGTGGTCACCTTGCACGGCAAAAGTGACTCGGTCGATGAGATTACATGAAGGATCTTGGGAAGGGGAGACTGTCCTGAATTACCCAGGTGGCCCTAAATGCAATCACAACTGTCCATATAAGAGGGAGGCAGAAGCCGGGCTCGGTGGCTCAGCCTGTCATCCCGCGCCT
>NW_007248481.1:93241-130819 GCF_000164805.1 Carlito syrichta
AAAAAAAAAAGAGGGAGGCAGAGGGAGACACTACTACCAGGGAAGGCAAGGAGATGATAAGTGCAAGGCTACACTGCTGGCCTCGAGGATGATGGGAGGACGCAAATCTGCAGAGAAGACAGTCTCTAGAAGATGGAGCAGGCAAGAACAGATGCTCCCCTGGTGCTTTGGAGGGAAGGTGGCCCTGCCAACAGCTTGATTCCAGCCCGGTGATACGATTCTGGACCTCTGGCTTCCAGAATGGCAGCCAATGTGTGTTACAAGCCACCCAGGGTGTGGTCATGTGTTGCAACAGCCCCGGGACACTCATGCATAGCCTTTTCCCTCAGCGTCTAACATCCACCCCGACGTCTCCTTGAGATGTGAACCAATGAATCCACTGGCTGGTGTCATCTTATGGATTGACCAGTGATGTTCACTGAGCCAAGCAGACACCGCTCCCTCTTCTGGCTGTGGAATCAGCTCTGAAAATCAACTGGCAGCCCAAAGGGGACCACACCAAGCCCTGCTCATTGCTCCTGGGCTTGGGAAAGTTCCATGTGAGGCCATGGTGAGGCCGTGGAGTGACCTGGGGCTCCTCCCCACCCTAGGGGATCCCTTCAGATCACCTGGTGAGGTCCTACCTGATGCCCAGGGCAGAAGCAGGACTCAGAAGATGTATCCCGGACCCCAGAATGTGGACCAATAAGAGAAGAGTGGGGTAATGGGGTGGGGCCTCACCTCTCACCAATCAGAGTGAGTGTTGAGTCCTGAAGGAGAAGCCAGCAGGAGACCTGCAGGAGGTCAGACGGGGTGGACCATTCCTTGGGGAAGAACAGCCCCTCCCAAAGTCATCCTACGACACAGGTGCCATGAGTCCATTCAGCCCTTCATGCAAGCAGCCCACACATGCCACCTGTAAAGTAGCCTGGTTCCCAGGCCGCTGGCACTCACAAGGAACAAACCAGCACATCTGGGAAGAGACCTGGGCAGAGAGTGGCAAGAACAGCATGGAGGGCCAGAACAGAGGCTGGCCCGTTCCCAGAAGCCCCTCCAGCTCCTTGTTCCCTGACCAGTGTGAGCCAAGCCCCGCCTCACTGGACACCTGAGGTTGGCCCAGCACCTGGCCCCTGCCAGCCCAAAGGCCTCACGCAGAGAGATGGTGACCTGTCAGTGGCCGGCCAAATCTGATTCCACAAAAGGTGCTCAGGGTAGGAAGGTATGTCCATCTCCTCAGCAGACACAGCCACAGGGGGCCTTGCCAGCCCGGGAGAGCCGGTGAGACCCAGGCTCCAGGACCAAAGGACCATGGCTGTGCTTCCCTAAAGCGGCCAAATCAGAGTGACCTGGGAGTCCCTGTTCCAAACCTCCCTAGGCCTCTTGCCCACCACCCCACACCCCACACCTACTGAAGCAGAAATTCTTTCTTTTTTTTTTTTTTTGAGTTGGAGTCTCACTCTGCCACCCAGACTGGAGTGCAGTGGTCGCTCCCAGCCACCACAGCCTCGACCTGCTGGGCTCCAGCGATCCTTCCACCTCAGCCTTCCAAGGAGCTGGAACTACAGGCTCGCGCTACCACACCCGGCTAATGTTTGACTTATTGTAGAGATGAGGTCTCACCCAGTTGCCCAGGCGGGTCTGGAACCCGCGGGCTCAGGCAATCCACTCACCTCAGCCTCCCAAAGGCGCGGGATTACAGGCTGAGCCACCGAGCCGGGCTTGAAGCAGAATTTCTATGTGGGGGATGGGAATCTGGAGTCTGAGTTCTTCACATACTCCTGAGGTCTCCTGGGCATGCCATGCTCAGAGTCACAGGGCTAGTTTGGAGAGCACTTGTCAGAACCAAAACCTGGAACGGAGTTCCCAGTCCTGAGCAGCAACTCAGAACAGCCTCAGCAAACAATCACCGCTCAGTGCACGGTACTTATACATGCTCTCGCCCGTGTTGGCTGGGCCAGGCCCCCCAAGTGCACGCACAGCTTCTCTTCAGCTCAGCTGAAGTGGAGAAAGAGAGAAAGCAGAGTGCAGACCACCTGTGCAATAAGACCCCGTAGGTCAAAGTACATCAGTCATGGGCTGAGCTGTGTCCTCCAAAAGTCGTAAGTTGAAGTCCTAACCCCTAGTACCTCAAAATGTGACTGTAAGATCTTGTTTGTTTGCTTGTTTGTTTGTTTTTTGTGCTGAAGTCTGTTTGTTTTTTGTGCTGAAGTCTCACTCTGTCGCCCAGACTGGAGTGCAGTGGCATGCTCCCAGCCACTGCAGCCTTGACCTGCTGGGCTCTGGCGATCCTTCTGCCTCCGCCTTCTGAGTAGCCAGAACTACAGGCGTGCGCTATCATGCCTGGCTAATTTTTGATTTATTGTAGAGACGAGGTCTCACCAAGTTGCCCAGGCGGGTCTCGAACCCGTGGGCTCAGGCAATCCACTCGCCTCGGCCTCCCAAAGTGCTGGGATGACAGGCTGAGCCACCGAGCCCAGCCTGTAAGATCTTTAAAGAGGTGATTAAGGTAAAATAAGGTCATATGGGTGGGTGCTTTTAAAAAAAGATTAGAATGCAGACATGCACAGTGGGATGCCCTGTGACGACACAGAGAAGACAGTCACCCACAAGCCCAAGACAGAGGCCTCAGGGGGACTGAGTTCTGCTGGCACCATGATCTCAGACTCCTAGCCTCCTAGCAGAACACAGAGTCACAGGACCCAGAGTTGGAAGAACCCTGAGATGTCCTCCAGTCCTCCTCAGCAGCCAGAACATCTCAAACTCAGTCCCCTGCAGTTCAGAATTTTGAGAGAATAAATGTGCGTTGTTTATGCTGCCCGCAAACAGACCGAACAACTAATTCAACGACTGAAACCTGAAAACCCGATATAACATGCCTTAAAACAGGCTCCTCCCCCTCACCACCAGCCCGCACTGCTCCAGCTAATAGCAGCTCTTCCAGCTGCTCAGGCCAGAAGCCTTGGCATGATCTTGATTCTTCTCTCTGTCTCACACCCCAAGCTCAATCTGTCAAGAAATCCTGCAGGCTCTTCCTTCAACGTAGTTCCGGAATCCGACCACTTCTTGCCCCTCCTTGGCTCCTGGCCACCATCTGCTCATGCCTGGATTATTGCCGAAGCCTGGTCTCAACTCCATTGTGCCCTGGAGTCTCCTTTCAACAAAGCTATGAGAGTCATCCTTCCGAAACAAACTCACATCACGCCCCTCCTCTCTCAAGGTCTCCAAGATCCCACTTCTCAGAGTAATAGTCAACATTCAGACACCCTGGCTCTATGGTACCCTCTGAACAAGCCCAGTGTGTCCCCAAGGCCGGCACACAGGCTGTTCCCTCTGCTAGAGCAACCTTCCCCAGAGAGCAGCACGACCTGTGGCCTCGGCTCTTCTGCTTCTTTACTTAGCATCATGTTTTCCCTGAGACTTTACCTGACCATCTTGTTTAGGACTGCAGTAGCCTTAATCATTTTTCGTTTGTTCCCCCCACCTTGGTATTTATTGTCAGTTAATATCCTATATACTTACTTATTTAACCTCACCAAAAATCAGTTGCCATCTACTCAGCCTTCCATCAGTTTTCAAATAAGCTGATGGGCTATTTGACGGTGCTTTCTGTGTTCATTAAAAGACCTCAACCAGAGAGCAGCCTCCAGTTAAGAAAGGAAGCTCTATTCACAACAGCAGAAATGTGGAACCAACCACGCTGCCTGTCAAAGCTGGACTGGATTAAAAAAATGTGGTACAGCCGGGCTTGGTGGCTCAGCCTGTAATCTCGCGCCTTTGGGAGGCTGAGGTGAGTGGATGGCCTGAGCCCCCGGGTTCGAGACCCGCCTAGGCAGGCGAGACCTCATCTCTACAATAAATGAAAAAATTAGCCGGGTGTGGTAGCGCGCGCCTGTAATTCCGGCTACTCGGAAGGCTGAGGCGGAAGGATCGCCGGAGCCCAGCGGGTCGAGGCTGCGGTGGCCGGGAGCGGCCGCTGCACTCCAGTCTGGGCGACAGAGTGAGACTCCGACTCAAAAAAAAAAAAATGTGGTACGTATACACAACGGAATATTATGCAGCCATGAAGAAGGACAAACATATGGACTTCGCAGCAACTTGGAAGGATTTAGTCTATGATACTCAGTCATCTATCACAGAAACAGAGAACTGAGTACCCTATGTTCTCACTCACCAGCAGACCTTCAACAATTATCATAATACTTTAAAAAAGGGATCGGCAGTAGTGGGAAACTGCCAGGGGAGAGGGGCTGGGATTGGCAGTTGAGGGAAACTGCCTGGGGAGGGAGGGGCACACCTCATGCACAAGGGTACCTGCACAATGAACATTTGTATACCTAACCCTGAATTGTACCCCACATCTTTAAAATAAAAAAAAGAAAGGAAGCTGCTCATGCCGAAAGGTATTCTGAGGTGTCGGCTCTGAGTCCCTGGCAGATCCAAGTTGGTGTGACTGCAGGTGCCACCTGAGGAGCTCAGCAAAATACCGCTGCAGCACCCACCAAGCCCAATTCTCTGCACTCAGTAAAGTCCTATTGAGTTAATGAATGAGTCAGCCAGTGAGTGAATGAGTGAGTGGAAGACAGGTCACTTACACGTGAGCTGACCCTAGCCCCACATTGACCGGGCCTATAACTGCCAGATTGGCTTTCTATGTCCAGGCTGATTTCTGGTGAGACGCTGGGCTTGGTTTACTTATTTTTTCAACATCTATGAATGTTGAAAGGACACGATGAATTTCAACACTTGCTGGACTAAGCGAGCTGATGAGCAGCATTTGGGATGGAAACAAAGATCTGCAAAGAGAATGTGATCAGTCGGCAAATGCCGGAGGGTCTTTGCACAGGACAGGACAGCAGGCCCTGCCCATTCCTGGGTGTGGCCACATAGCGACTCTGAAGAGGACAACTCCTGTGGTGCTAGGGCCTGGAAAGTGGCTGACAGCCCAGCCCTGATGCAGGGCTCACCCTGAGTGACGTGGCATCTTAGTCAAACGGCGATCCCATGCCAAATGTAGACTCACAGAAGCAACACATCATTGTTAAGGAAAAGCTGCTATTTTAAATTCCACCTCATGGTGAGTGCGTGGTTTTATTTCGGACTTTTCCCTTGCAAAGAAATTTGCATACGCTTTTGATGGAAAGTCAGCATCTGAAGATTTAACCAATCACCCCATTGTTTGCCTTGCAAGAAACCTGTGTCGATAAAGCCTTTTATCAGGCTGTGGAGGCTGCACCACCGCCCTGACATTTAGCCAAGGCTTGGAAATCTAACAGGGCTTGGCCACAGAGCCTCCCTCCGCCTCTCATCCAGGCAGGAACCTCGAACGCTGGGTCTTGAGGCCACCTCAATCTCTCAGGCACTGGCCTGCTTGCAGAATAAACCTAGCTGAAGGCAGAACACAGAGTCATGGGGCCCAGAGCTGGAAGAACCCTGAGATGTCTTCCAGTCCTCCTCAGCAGACAGGACATCTCAAACTCAGTCCCCTGCAGTTCAGATCAGCACAGGCAGGCTGGCAGGCCTCTTTCTCACCTAGGAGTCCTTTAGAGAGACCCTCAAATCCACCTCGTTCTTTCCCTCCCTGGAGGATGGCCCAGCTCCAGAGAGGCAGGAAGTTGCACCTCAGAGGGAGGCAACAGAGGATGTGACAGCCTCACAAGGACCCTAAGAAATGTCCCCTAGCCGGGCTCGGTGGCTCAGCCTGTAATCCCACGCCTTTGGGAGGCTGAGGTGAGTGGATTGCCTGAGCCTGCGGGTTCGAGACCCGCCTGGGCAGCAAGACCTCATCTCTACAATAAATCAAAAAATCAGCTGGGCATGGTAGCGCGCACCTGTAATTCCAGCTACTCGGAAGGCTGAGGCGGAAGGATCGCCAAAGCCCAGCAGGTCGAGGCTGCGGTGGCCGGAAGCGGCCACTGCACTCCAGTCTGGGCGACAGAGTGACACTCCAACTCAAAAAAAAAAAGAAATGTCCCCAAACTCCAAGGGCCCAGCACCACAACACGACAGGGCCACGGGTATTCCCTGAAGGCAAAACAAACCACCACTCCTCCCCAGACATGCCGAGGGGAGCCCAGGCCGGCAGGCACTGTCTCTGGGGCCGCGGTTCCCAAGCCATTCCTCCATCTGGCCTCAGTCCTGACAGCAACCACAGCAGGTCCAACATCTGCATGCCTGCCATATCTCTGGAAGACCCACCTCCACCAGGCCCCAAGCCCACTCACGCACAGCCCCGGAGGGCGGCAGGTGGGCACGGAGTGTTGAGCCCCCCCAGGGAAGATGGTGAGTTGAGCAGCAGTAAGTGCAAGCGGGCGAGGGAGGGGCTGCGAGCTGTGGATGAATCGCCCGCCCGCCCTTTGAGGGAGCCAAGTCCTGGTCTGGCCTTGGAAACGTCCAGACATAGTGCCGTGGATACATGACGAGAATCTGGTCCCTTTGCTGGAACCCAAGCAAAGTGAGAGCCCACGGTGTCCCATGATCTTACTCCAAAATGACGTGTGTCTCAGCGTCCCTTCCTTCACTTGACGCGTTTCCACTAACGACGCAGTTTCATATGCAACCATACTACCCTGGGGCCAGCGTCCAGTACAGCCAAGAGCTGCCCATCCTCACTCTGACTTCAGATTGGAGCGATGAGGGTCTGGGGCCGCTGGGCTTCCCCACACCTTTTTCTCTCGTGCTCGACTAATTCTCTCTTTCCACACACAACCCTTTCCATTAGAGAAACATCAGTCTTCAACCAAAACCTCCTCAGAGCCAGCATGCTCCCTCTCCTCTTCCTTCCTGCCAAACCTGCACCCGCCCGCCTCACCTCCCCTCCTCTCCACCCCGCGGTGGGGGGGGTGCAAAGAAGCAAAGACACTCCAGCCATCGTAGGAAAAGGAAAGTTTACAGAAAAATCCCATCCAGAAAATCCCTGGTCCTTCCTGGTGGCGTGCAGCCTTCCGCTCTGGGGAGCGAAGCAGTGACAATGAGGGCCCACCAGGATGGGTGAGACTCGGAGCAGCCAAGACGGTCGGGACACCATGCGCTGACAGCCAGCCCGCGCACGAGGCTTCACTCACGGTGAGTCTGGATGCAATTTTCTTTATGACCCACTTTACAGTCACCGGTTTTTCAGCCCACAGAAAATTGGAAGGTGGATGCACAGCTAGAAAACAGCATAAAAGCAGCAAGAAAACCATTTTCCAGGCAAGATCCAAAAAGGTGATTTCTAGGGAGTCACAAGAAGCCACCAGGCTGAGTGTCTGGGATCAGTCTGTGTCGTATGCACAATCCTACAGATCCCAGCCATCCCACAGACCTTGTGGCACCAAGACAAGGAACCCGGCCAGGACCACCACCCTGCACCGGCGACGAGGTATTTAGATGGCGCCCTGTGTGTGTCTAGGAATGCCGAGAAGGATATTCACCACACACACTCAGAGCACGTGTATCTGCCAAATACACTCAAGTACAAAATACTTGCTCCCGAGACGGTGTCCTCAGGCACCCGGGCAGGGCCCGCAGCCCAGGCCGTCAGAGCAGACGCAGGCTCCCGCTCCCCCCGAAGGACTCAAAGCCACAGCCACACCCCAGCTCAGTTCCACAGGAACTGCCTCCAGGCCAGGCCCTCTCCCTCCTCAACCCAGCCCTCCCCCATTCCTCCTTCTAGCTCAAGGGATTAGATTATCACCCTGGAAAAGGGATGCGCCTATTTTTGACCAACTGAATTGAAATAAGGAAAGGCATTATTTCTAGACAGAGCATAAGACTCTGTTCTCTTTTATGATTCCAAAAATAAAAGTCAGAAGGACTGAGCAGTGCTAGGAGGAGTCTGCCTTCCTGTGGGTGCACAAGTCTGTGGTTTCCAGGATGGGTGTCTTGGTCAGGATGTAAAAACCATCTGAAGACAGGCTGAGGGGAGTCAGGCCCACGAGGCTCTCCCCAAAAGCCACTGGAGAGAGAGCCAGGGAGGACACCAGCACCTGGGCTTCCCAGGCCCCAGAACAGAGATGGCTGCAAAACTGGCTCCAGTCTCCCCTTTCCTTGCACAAGGAGGTGGCCAGGCCGGGGTGGGAAGGGGGGTGGCTGGGACCAAACCCAGGGCCTTGGACCTTCAGGAGTGTCAGCACACTTCCTTTCCTGCCCACCTGAGCAGTTCCTTCTTCTGAGGAGCACCCTCAGGAACCTGGAGAGCCAGCCTGGCCCCTGGCCACACTCTGCGCCCAAGGTCTCCGCCGGACAGCAGCAGGGAGCTCACAGAGAGCTGAGCACCTGAGTCACTTGGAGGTTTGTGACCCTCAGGACAGCTGCAGGCAGCGCCTTAAGCCTGCAGGGGACTTTAGCCCCGACCCAAGCAAAGCTTTGGAGGGAGCAGGGCTTCTCCTCTGAGTGCCTTGCACATACGCATGCCTACGAACTCCTTTCCAGCCTCTGCCTGCAGGTTGCAGGCAACTGGCTTCTCACCCAGAGCTCAGCATGCCCTTCCCAATCCTGTCCTTCATCACAGCCCTGTGAGTCCAGGGCCAGCCCGGGCTCTGGCAGACCTGGCATAAGAGTCCTTCTTCACCTCCTAAATCGCAATAAAATCGGGTGCAGTCATCCTATAGAAGGCAGAAGGCAGCAGTTGCAAAGCAGAGCTTCTAAATTCCTCCTTGGCTCCCTCCAGGGTGAGGCGGAGGTGGTCTTGAGGGTACAGTTTAGGGACAGGCCCCCTCTGCACGAAGATCCCCCAGGACTCCATGTCTGGTCATTCCTCTCTGCAGACCCTGCCCTTTGCCACGGCTCTTAACTGTCTTTTAAAAGGAGGCACCGCAACGGAAGCAGTTTGCTACAGGACAAGACAGAGGCAGATCCATCAACAACATGCAGGATCTACAAAGATACCTAAAACATCTGGAATTCAGCATGGTACAAAGGAAGTCATTTCCAATCGGCATAAAAAAAAGGAAAACATGATGCTAGATTCCTACCTCACACCTAATGACAAGATAAATTTCAAACGCTGCAAAGATCCACACACATACACACACTGAATCCATGAATTCTGGAAAAAAATAGTGAAGGTGAATTTATTTGTAATTCTGCAGCACAAGGGCCTTTTCCAAAGAAGCCAACTCCAGAAGCCACAAAACAAAGGACCCCTGATCGGATGACTAAATTCAATCCTATTTTTAAAAAAATGTAAAAACTTCTGCGTAGACAAAAATAAACATGTCTTTTTAAAAAAAATCAAAGTACTGCAACCTGAGAAAGGATATCGGCAATAAATATGACAAACCAGGGGCTCATTTCCTTAAATTACAATGAACCAATTTTCATCTCTACAATAAATAAAAAATTAGCTGGGTGTGGTAGCGCATGCCTTTAATTCCGGCTACTTGGAAGGCTGAGGCGGAAGGATCGCAGGAGCTCGGCAGGTCGAGGCTGCGGTGGCCGGGAGCGGCCACGGCACTCCAGTCTGGGCGACAGAGTGAGACTCCAACTCAAAAAAAAAAAAAAAAAATTACAATGAACCTAGACAGATTAGTGAGACACTAACCAGCAGTAAAGGTGCAGAGACGCACGGGCAGTTCACTACAAAGACGCGTAAGTCAGAAACAAGACTGTGCCCTGCCTCCCTCCCAGTCTCACAGTGTGAATCCAAATGGCGAGGAGATTCTCTTTGACTTATCAGATGAAAAACCTTGGTTACAGCCAGGGTTGGCTGCCCCTGCTCCATGGGTGGGTGTGTATGGGCACAGCCCTTCCAGAAGCGATTAACCACAGCGATCAACAGTCAAGGGGCATCCACTGTTTAACACAAGAATGCTGTGGGGCCACGAGGTTCTAGAGTCAACAAAAGTTCACCAAGACCAATATGCAGTGACATTCACAACTCACAACTGCAACACCAAAGAGTCAGTCATAGGAAAGGCTGTATTACTGTGTCGTAGCCATAAAATGGAATCATGTATAGATATAAAAAATGAGGTAATGTGCTAATAAGAAAATACTCCAAAGAGAAAACATAAAATCTTTGTAGAAGTCTAGGACACTGGCCAGGCTCGGTGGCTCAGCCTGCAATTCCAGCACTTCGGGAGGCTGGGGCAAGTGGATTGCCTGAGCCCACGGGTTCGAGACCAGCCCGGGCAACTTGGTGAGACCTCGTCTCTACAATAAATCAAAAACTAGCCAGGCGGGGTAGCGCGCACCTATAGTTCTGGCTACTAGGAAGGCTGAGACGGAAGGATCGCCAGAGCCCAGTAGGTCGATACTGGGGTGGCCATGAGTGTGACACTGCCCTCCAGCCTGGGCGATGGAGCAAAACTCCAACTCAAAAAAAGAAAAAAAAAAAAGAGGTCCAGTACACTGTACATAATTATCCTTTTCATGTAAACCAGCAATTACACAACAAGCACAGGCACATGTGTAAACACACACACATGTGCATAGATGAAGCAATCTTCACATCTTCTGCTTTTCTACACACTGTTTTAATGTTTGAACTCTGCACACGAATTACATTTATATACAATAGGAGTTATCCTGGTGTGAGATTATGGGCTTTCTGTTTTCTTCTTTATGCTTCTCTGATTATTAAAGAACAAAAGCCTGCTAAATACAATATCAAAAGAGACAACCTCCCAGCTACTCCTAATTTACTTTACCAAACCCTCTCCCACTGGGTTAAAAAAAAAGTCCCTTTTACCAGTTGACTTCTTAAGGGGCCTGGATCAATGTCTTCCAAGCTTAATAAGGATGTCTTTTTATTTTCTAAGGAAAAAAATACATATTCTCACACAGCCCTGAGAATATGCTCCTGAATCCGTCTAGAAAACAGTCTTGAGAAATGAAGATCTTACTATCAGAAAATGGCTTCCAACTGAGAGGTATTGTTGCAATGGGAAGTTTCCACCTTGTGGCTGGTCCAGTGTTTCTGTGAGCCACCACTGAAGGAAAAAGCACTTGGTGACCTGCTCTGAATCAGGGACCCACAGAAACCAAAACCCCAGCGAGAAAAACGTCCGTCGGAGACAGAAACCGAAAAACCAAGAAACCAGGCAGAGATAAGCTAGATGCCCCCTCAAACGATGGTTATTTAGCGCAGCCACAGGATGGTGGGGTATGAGCTGGGGTGGGAAGGGAGAGGGGGCCCGGGACCCGGACCCACAAGACGACTGTCAACAGCAGACTCTCAGAAGCTTCTGGGTGGCTGGGAGTCTGCACCAGACGGAGAGGGCTCCTCCAGATCCCGGCCCAGAGGCAGAGCCACCAGCTGGGCAAGCAGCTTCCCAGCCGCTCCGGGGGTGGGTGCGACATGTGCTGGCGGGGGGAGGAGAGGCGCTAAGTTGTGTAACACTCCGGCAGCCACGCCGCGCTCGGCAGAGTGGGGAGGGCCGCGCTGAAAATACCGCGCAGGGCCTGGGAGGTGCCGGTGATCCCATGGGGCCGCCCAAAAGGGCTTTGCAGACAGCCCACCTGGCTCTCACGCAGCCTCCTCCCCAGCTACCGCGCCAGCTTCCCCAGGGTGCCGGGAGTGGCTGCTCAAAATGGAGCAAAGTCCTCTTTGAGATGGCTCCTGGGTGGCTTCCTTCTGCAGTTTTCTGGAGCCTGATGAAGGCAGCAGCAACAGGGCACCCGCTGCCCACCTGAACCCGCGCCTGTCCTTCTGAGGTTCAACGCATATGTGTTTGAACTTGGCACATGAATTACTTTTATATACAATAGGAGTGATCCTGGTGTGGGATTACAGGCCTTCTGTTTTCTTCTTTATGCTGCTCTGTTTATTAAAAAACAAAAGCCTGATAAGTACAATATAAAAAGAGACAATCCTCCTTCCCGCTCCCCCCAACAGCTACTTCTAATTTACTTTACCAGAGTCTCCTCTCCCGCTGGGTAAAAGAAATCCATTTTGCCAGCTGGCTTCTTAAAGGGCCTGGACCAGGGACAGTGATGTACAAAACAACGCACTGAGCCCCCACTAGAGAAAAAAAAGTCACTTTGCTGTTAGGAAAGCCTACAAGGGGAATCTGCTCGTTCCCCCAAAGACCAAGGGCCATCTGTTAATCTTAGCCACCAGGAGCCATTCCTCTGTGGAATCAGCCAGCTGAACGAGTCTGCTGTACCATATTTATTGTTTTGTTTTGTTTTTTTGAGTGGGAGTCTCACTCTGTCGCCCAGACTGGAGTGCAGCGGCCGCTCCCGGCCACCGCAGCCTCGACCTGCTGGGCTCCGGCGATCCTTCCGCCTCAGCCTTCCAAGTAGCCGGAACTACAGGCGCGTGCTACCACGCCCGGCTCATTTTTTTTTTTATTTATGGTAGAGATGAGGTCTCGCTGCCCAGGCGGGTCTCGAACCCGCAGGCTCAGGTAGTCCACTCCCCTCAGCCTCCCAAAGGTGCGGGAATATAGGCTGAGCCCGGCTTGTACCGTATTTATTGCCAGAGGGAATAGAAGGAGCAATCAACAGCATCTGGAGAAGGCACAGGACAGGCAAAGGACAACTTGGCTTGTCAGGAAGAGGGTGGGCTGTGGTCAGGCCCTGTCCAGGCCCCTCTGAGGTGAGGCCTGGGGAGGTCAGCCCTGCTGAGTTCTGTGGGACAATGTTGCACAGATCCTGCTCTCAGGGGCCCTACCCACAAATGGCCATCACCAACACAGACGCCACCCCACCATGCAGCAAACCTCAGGGAAGCAGAGAGCCTCAGGTGACCAGAGAGAGAAGGAGGAGGTGTATGCAGCTAAGGTGCATGCTGTGGGTGAGGGGGGTATAGCCACGATGGAGACCTGGCCAAGACACAGTAGGGGAGATGGCTGAGGCCCCGGGCCCTCTGTAATCCTCTCTGCTATCTCAGTTCTGGAAACACAGTATGAAGAAGCCCCAGGAAGACATTCTCTTCCAGGACTGCGGAGCACAACAGCCAGCAGCTTCTGGGATGATTCGATATGGGTAAGCCAAAGGAGAAGCTCAAAATGGCAGAACCTCGGGCCACCCGATGTTGGAGCAGAGCAAATGTGCTTCAAAGCAAAAAACAGACGATGCTACCGAGGAACAAAGGCTGTGGTGATCCAAAGCAGCAAGTGAACTAGCGTCGTAGCCCATGCTCTCCTCGCCGCATGACAGACAGAGGCAAGGGTCATGGATGCAATTCACTGGACACAGGCACTGCTGGGGCCCTGACACTGGGAGGATGGGCGTCGTGATGGGTCTGCAGGCTCCAGGGCAGACGGAAGGGGGCCGAACATCTTCCTTGGCACAGAGGCAGCAGATGCTACCGCAAAAGGGAGTGGTCTGGGCAGGGGCTTGGGGAAGGGCAGCTCTCCCCACAAGCTGGGAAAAGCCCAAAGGTCCAGCTGGTGCTCTGCATCCAGCATCTGCTGCGGAGCCCTAGGAGAGGAGGGGAGGCCGCGGGCTGTCATGGAGACGACCCCGGCGCTAAGGGAGGAGCCCACGGTGCCACACGCTCCCAGTCTGCGGTGGCTGCAACTGAGAAGCACAGCTGTTGCCTCCCTGTCCACCCCCACTGCTGGTTATGGCTCCATTTCTCACCATGCTCTGCGGGGAGCCACCCTCAGACTGTCCAGGAAGCTTCCCCGCCCGGCCCTATCTGAAGTCCAGGGGTCCCAAAGGAGAAGAGGGTGCAGCTCCCTCCAGACTGTCAGGGGGGAAGCCGAAAAAGACATGAGTGCCCAGGCAGCACCGAGCCAACGCTTTCTGGCCGCACAGCGCGTCCCTCTCTGCAGATTCTCCAAATTCCAGGTCTTGCAGCTGAGGCCTCGAAGTGCATCCTACAACCGCTGACTACTGGCTGGCCAAGTGAAAGGAACACTGTGGACCACAGGCGTGTGGTGTTAAAGAGCCAACGTCAACCCCAAGCCCCGAATCCACCCACCCACCTGACGTCTGCAGGGTCTGCAGGGGGAAGCAGAGAACACAAGAAAATGCAGCCGGTGAGCAGCAGAGTCACCCCTGCCAGACACCGGGGGACTCTGTGTACCCACGACACCCACAGGGCCCCCAGCCGCTGATCATGTGAGCCTTTTCCGTCTAGATGGACAGAGCTGCAGACCTGGGAGTAGCCTGCCTCAAACACCAGTGATAAATCCAGTACATATTCACATACCTACAATTGAGGTACACAGGAGCTAAACTTCCCTGCACTCAAGAGGTTTATAGTCTAACATGGGGAGATCAGTAATAATTAATAGATGGAAAAACAGAAAAAAATAGCAAAACTGCAGACGAAAAGCAAACCATATTGATAATTACATTAAATAAGTGGATTAGCCGGGCTCGGTGGCTCAGCCTGTCATCCCGCGCCTTTGGGAGGCTGAGGTGAGTGGATTGCTTGAGCCCACTGGTTCAAGACCCACCTGGGCAGCGAAATTTCATCTCTACAATAAATCAAAAAATCAGCCGGGCGTGGCAGCGCGCGCCTGTAGTTCTGGCTACTTGGAAGGCTGAGGTGGAAGGATCACCGAAGTCCAGCAGGTCGAGGCTGAGGTGGCCGGGAGCAGCCACTGCACTCCAGTCTGGGCGAGAGTGAGACTCTAACTCAAAAAAAAAAATTATGACTCAAAAGCAGACATTTTCAGATAGGATTTTTAAAAAGCAAAATTCCACTATATGATATTGATAACAGATATACCTGCTATTTAAAGATACAAACAGGTCAGTTCATGCCTGTGATCCCAGCACTTTGGGAGACCGAGGCAAGAGGATTGTTTGAGCCCAGGAGTTTGAGACCAGCCTAGGCAACATAGCAAGACCCTGTCTCTACAAACAAACAAACAAAAAAATCAAAAAATTAGCCAGGCATGATAGCATGTGCCTGTAGCCCCCACTACTTGGCAGACTGAGGTGGAAGGATCGCCTTAGCCCAGGAGGTGGAGGCTGCAGTGAGCTGTCACTGGGCCCCAGCACTTCGGTCTGGGCAACAGAGTGAGATCCTGATTTTAAATAAGTACAGAAATGAATAAAAATAAAGACACAAACAGGTTAAAAAATAAAAGGGTGGGAAATGGCATATCATGAAAACACTGACCATAAGAAAGCTAAGGCAATATTAATATCAAAGTAGACTTTAAACCAAGGAATATTACCAACTATAGAGGGATATTTTACGTTGATAAGAGGTTTAATTCATCAAAAAGACATACTAATCCTAAATGTGTAAGCAGCCAATAACATAGCCAATAACAAACCAGAATGGATGAAGCAAAAACAAATAAAATGAAAGGAAGAAACAGACTAGCCAACAGATATAGTTGGAGATTTGGTCATTCCTCTCTGTTATTGATAGACAAGAAAAAAAGGAGGAAATGCAAAATACCGACATGAGGAATAAAAGGGAGCCATCACTAGAGACTTTAAAAAGAAAATCACTTTATACCAACAAACTCAACAACTTAGATGAAAAGAACAAATCCTATTCCCTGAAAGACATAAATTACTAAAACTAACACAAGAAGAAATGAAAAACGGAATAATCTTATATCTACTGAAAAACTGAATCTGTAATTAACCCCCCCCCCACACACACACACACACACAAAACTCTAGGCTCAAATGGTTTCACTGGTGAATTTGAGCAAACATTTAATGGAATCACCATACCAACCTAATACAACCTTTTTCAGAAAATAGAGGAAAAATACCTCCTGATTCATCTTGTGAGGCCAGCACATGCCTGATACCAAAACCAGAGGAAGACATTGCAAGGGAAGAAAATGTAGACCCATATCTCTAACGGACATAGATGTACGAATTATTAATGAAATATTAGCAAATTGAATTCAACAATATATAAAACAAACCTAAAAATGCAAAGTTGGCATAGTCTTCGAAAGTCAATCAATATAATTTGCCACAATGACAAAGTAAAGGAGAAAAATCATCACCGCCACAGATACAGAGAAAGCATTTGACCAAATTCAACCACCATTAATGGGGCTAAAAAACTGCTAGAGGGCAAGTGTAATTAACACGAACTTGCTGATCCTTCCAATTAACTCAAGCTGCAGATGAGCCAGCTTGTGCTCTCTGGAGCATTGCGTTTTTGTTTTAATTAAAGGCACACCGGTTCTTTTGCCACAGGCTTCCTGAGATCCACTGCACTGGGCCCACTGGACACAGCACAAGGGTCCACAGCCAGGATAGGCTCCACGGGCTCCACGTGACCCCTGTCCCCTTAGATGCCCTGACTCCGAGACTTGCACACGTGAGGCCTAAAGACAAGCATCATCCTATGAGAGGGCAGGGCTCTGCATTCCAAGGACCCAGGAGCCCTCATGACACATCTCTGTCATGGTGGAAGTAACAAGCCCATAGTCACATCTCTGTCATGGTGGAAGTAACAAGCCCATAGTCAAGTTGTGCTGAACAGTCCTGGTACAGCATTGCCCCACAGAGCACAGGCTACCTGTTGGGGAGGGGGGCTGTGTCCATGAGACAAACACCAGCCGGCACCAATGGAGACGGGCCTGGAGCCTTCTAGAAGACCCCTCTGTAAGCCTGAGCTTAGCATCACACCAGGTGCTACCCAGCAGTCTTCTCCAGTCTCCTGCACGGATGCTGAGGCTGGGCTACACTGGGAGCAAAGGCCCTTGTCACCCACACACAGCAGGCACTCACTCGTACCCGGTCAAATACGCCCAACACCAACCCACCCGGCTTCGAGCAGAGCCATGGGGCTCATGCTCCAGGCTTCACAAGAGGGCTTCCAGGTGCCAGGGACCCTGCTCCACCCCACCCTGACTCTGACACCTCACTGCCCCGCACTGGAGACCCTACGCCTTCAGAGCTGAGGGACACAGACCACATGGGCTCCATGTCTGCCTGTGTGCACAAGATGACCACTCCTAACCTCCTGCCCAGTGAGCCTGACACTAGCAGTGGGCGGCAGCAGGCGTCTCCTCCCTCTCAGACACCAGTAGGGAAGCGGGGAGGAAAGCACTGTGCTGAGGCCCACATGTAAGATTCCACATCACCTAACCTCCCTCTCCCCAACACTGGCTTCTCTAGACCCAAAGTCTTCCCCTGCGAGGGCCCAAGGCTCCTACAGGGACAAAGCACCTCTGGGACTGGCCTTGGCCTCCAGTAGGCACAGGGCCTCAACACTGCTCCTTAAAGCCACAAAGGGCGAGGACATCAAAGGCAGGCTGCCACCCTGGATATCTGGCCCCACCATGGACACCTCCACAGGGAGTGGACAGCTAGGAAACCAAAGTTTGAGCCCAGGAACCAGAGCCCTGCTCTGGTGAGCACTCCCCGGGACAACTCATAACCAAATGGGGACCCTTCATGGCCACCAAGGGCCTGGTTCTCAGCCTCTGCTTCTCCATCCATGCACACAAAACTCACATGCTCACTCACACTCAATGAGACATTCACACTCTCACCACATGCACAAAAATATACTCACACTCACACACAGTCACACGCAAATACACATACATTGCATACTTGCGCTCATCTGCACTCAGTCTGACATTCATACACACTTGTGGACACATAAACACATCCATATGTGCATGGTCACACACTCAGGCACACAAAAACACATTTGTACATGCATGGTCACACATTCACACACTTGTGCACGCACGTGCATTTGTGTGTACACACACATTCACACACTTGCACTCTCAGACATGCACAAACATCTGTACGTGCACACTCACACATTCACACACACACACACTCCCAGACACACACAAACACTTCCGTACATACTCATGCACACATTCACATAATCGCATGCTCAGACACACACAAACACATTCATGCATGTATACTCACACATTCACACACTTGCACACTCAGGCATGCACACATTCATATGTGCACATGCACACATTCACATGCTAGCATGCTCATGCACACACACATTTGTACGTGCACTCCCACACATTTACACATCCACGTGCTCAGGCACACACACATTTGTACACGCATGCTCATTCATACACTTGCACACTCAGGCACAAGCACATTAATATGTGTATGATTACACAAACACATACATGTACATACACACATTTATACACTCATGCACAGACACACAAACACGTTCATACATGCACACTCACATATTCACACACTTGTACACTCAGGCACACACAAACATCCGTATGTGTATGCTCACACACTGACACACTTGCATGCTCAGGCACACACAAACAAATCTGTACATGCACACTTGCACGCTCATGCTCACACTCATACAGACTAACCCACAGACCCCCAAGGATAGCCCAGGTGTCCTGAGGGGTACCCAGCCCCGAAGTGTCACCCAAAGCAGACCCTAGAGTTAGGGGGAAAAAGCAAAGACAGCCATGGGCAAGTGGTCCTTGAGCATAAGCCCTGGGATACCTGGGTCCTTGTCCTGGCCCCAAGACCCACATGAAGCCAAACTCCTCCCTGAGCCTCTTCTGTCTTCTCTGTGAGCTGAGAAGCCCTGCTAGCCCAGAAGACCTTGGAGCCTGGGAGCTCTGGCCGGGACTCTGGAAGCAACACAATTCCCCAGACCCTCAGCCGTGGCCTCGATGGCAGCCCCCAGCAGCTGTAACAGAAAAGCAAGCTCAGTGTGCTCAGTGGTCAGAGCAGTGGTTCTCAGCTGAGGTGATTTTGCCTGCTGGGGGGGCATGTGGCACTATCTAGAGCCACACCTAGAGGAGGTGGTTGCTACTGGCATCAGTGGGTAGAGGCCAGGGATGCTGCCAAACACCCGACTATGCACAGGGCAGTCCCCACACATGAAATCCTCCAACCTGATGCCAACAGCACTGAAGCTGAGCCCGGGGCAGAGACGATGGGCACTCCACCCAGCACAAGGCACCTGTGCCTCTAGCCCCACCCTGGGTCAGCCTGTGAAAGTTGAGGACATCCTGTGGTGAGAGCCACACCCAGCTGAGATCCATCCCTTGCACCTGTGACAGCCCAGGGGGTGCCCGAATCCCCCCAGTCCATAGATAGAGTCCTCTGACAGGTTCTGAGGCTGCCCCAGCCCTGGACACAAAGCACAGTCTGTTCACCAAGCCAGATCTTCAGCTCCTGTCAGACATGAGTTTCATAACCAGCCTACAAACCGTTTCCAAACTACTCGGTTGTGCCAGCAGCTGCCAAGATTCACTTATCACATTCAGCCTGAAGAGTGGAGCCAACCAGCTCAGGGGGTCGCTTCTGAACTTCCCCGGCAGTACCCTGGTCACAACCCTACCCCAAGCCCTCCCCACAGCTGCCCTCAACTGTCCTAAAGGTGAGATTTCTCTGAATTCCCCCAGGTAATGAGACAACCTGCACCGACTGTCTTGACGGCCCAGAACAGAAATCACACCCATCAGAGAGGATGGGGCAGAGGTGGCAAGCTGTGGAGTTGGGTCTATAGACCAAACATCCACAGGACCCAAGGCCTCTGCTGCCCAGGGAAGCAGGGACACCTTGTGCCTGGTCCCCAACGCCTTGGTCCCCGACGCCTTCTGGTGGACCTTCTCACCTGACACTCTGCTGATGGAGTGAAGTTTTCTGGAAGCCACAGGGAACCATGTGGCACTGTCCACAACATGGAAGGGCGTGGCATCCGGCATCTGTGGGTAGAGGCCAAGGATGCTGCTGAACACCCTACAGTGTGCAGTGCTGAAGCACCACATGGCTGGAGGGATCAGGACCCTGGGAAGATCTCCCAGAGGGCCAGCTGGCTGCTGTCCCCTGCAGCTCTTCTGTGGGAGAGGTAAAGGAAGGACATCACACTGACAACCTTCTACCATCTGGAGAGAGCACCAAAGTGTCAAGTGCTCACCTGGCCCAATGCTGCGAGTCACTCAGACACAAGAGCGATCCAAAGAGATGAAACCTGCCTCCTTCAATGGGCTTCTGGAGCAAGGGGTGACCAGAAGGCCGGCAGCAGATAGCCAATGTCAGAAAGCAGGCACATGCTTTTGCTTGGAAGTGGGAGCCAAATGTGGGGTATTCACTGGCACAAGGATGGGAACAACCGACAACGGGGACTCCTAAAAGGGGAAGGGAGGCAGGGAGGTGGCAGGGGTTGAAAACCACCCACTGGGTACTATGGCCACTACCTGGGTGATGGGCCCCAAAGAAGCCCAAACTTCACCATCATGGAACATACCTGCATCACAAACCTGCACATGTACCCCTGAATCTAAAATAAAACCCAAAATAAAATAAAAAGAAGGCAGAAAGCACAGCGTGTGAAGGCTGGCCACAGCGGAGGGGACAGCAGGTACAGCAAGCCCAGAGGGAAACAGTGTGTGCCAAGAGGTCAGCGCTAGGGAAGAGCCCGGGCAGGCTGGGGCCAGGAGGAGCAGGAGCAGAGCTTCCAGGGGCCTGGCCGAGAGGAGGCTGCAAGGAGGACACGCAGCAGCCGTCAGTGCTCTTGTGGTTCCATCACGGCAACCTGGGGCCAGGTGGGTGCCCCTCCCAGCCTCTGAGATGGCCCAGGGCCGAGTGACTGCCCTGGCCAGCCAGCCGTAAGCCACGGGCTGAGGCGGCTCGTGGCTGCAGAGTGTACTGCCGCTTGGATCGGTCTTGCCAGCCAGGCAGATGGAGGGTGGGGTTGGGGGAGCTCGTTCAAGGAACAGCAGAGTGGGGCTGGCTACCACGGAGGGGACCGCAGGAGTGGCAAGGCCAGAGGGGACCAGGGGAGACCACACAGCAGGGCGCGTTGTGGGCTTGGACCTGAAGAAACAAAGAGCAGGGCCCCGAGCAGGTGAGGCCCGGCAGAGAGGTCTCGCTGGCTGCCGCGCTGGGAAGTCATGGGAGGCCCTGCCGGAACTGGGGCAGAGACGTTGCTTGGAGCACGGGAGGAGCTGAGGCCGAGGAAAGGGTCGGGTCCTTTCTGAAGGGAAAACCAGGAGGACATCCTGAAGGTGGGGGCGTGAGGGTAAAAAGGCCCCAGAAGAGGTCAGAGATGGAGCGCGGCATGGGGGGAGTCTTCAGGTTGTACAGCCTTGGGGGTCAAAACTTTTTAAATGTACTGAGTTTAAAGAAATAAATGTGCTGAACTATGTTTATTTATTTTTATTTTTATTTTTTAGAGACAAAGTCTCACTCTGTAACTCAAGCCGGAGTACAGTGGTGTGATCATAACTCACTGTAGTCTCGAACTCCTGGGCTTAAGGGATCCTCTCACCTCAGCCTCCCAAGTAGCTGGGACATGACTTCAGGCACGCACCACCACATCCAGCTAATTTCTAGTAAAAGGTGGACGATTTATACAGTCTGGAGAGAAACCAGAGTATCCCAGCTAATCTTTAAACTACTTTGTAGAGACGGGGGTCTCACTATGCTGCCCAGGCTGGTCTCAGATTTATGGCCTCAACTGATCCTCCCACCTTGGCATCTCAAAGTGCTGGGAGTACAGGCCTGAGCCACCACGCCTGGCCTGAACATGCTGAATTTGAGACACCTAAGCGGTGATGTCAAATCAGAAGCTGCACAGAAAAGTCTGGAATGTGGGAGATTGGTCCCAGCTGGAGATACAAATTTGGGAGCCGTTGGCATATAGGTGGTATTTGAACCATGAGATCACCAGCACGTGAGGGGAGTAGGGAGAGAAAGGAGCCCCCGAGGCGCCCAGCATGACGGCTGGAAAGATGAGGTTGATCCTCCAAGCAGGCTGAGAAGTCCCCGGGGAGGAGACGTCCCAGACGCCTAGTGGAGAAAGGACATGGGGGGTCAAGAATATCAGATCCCGCCCCGGGTCAAGGAAAAGGGGGGCTGGAAATGGAACGTTAGACTCAGCTGCAGGGAGGGGCTCTCCCCAAGACAGCTTTGGAGCAGTGAGGACTCATCCTGACTCCAGTAGGTTCCCAAGAATTGGAGGGGAAGACTGCAGCCGCAAGGGCAGTGGTGTGCTTCAGTTTTGCTGAAAGCCCGGAGCCAAGTAAAAAGGACGCGGGATCAAACCTTCTTCACCTGGGGGAATAAAGCATGCTCGTCATTCTCTCAGCCGGGCGTTAAGCTCTACTCTGGGGACGCAAAAGTGCATGGTTCACGCTTGTCCAGTCTCGGGAGCTTGTGGAATGTCACGTCAACAACCATAAACGCTGATGAAGCACCGTCTACAACTAACAGCTCAGCCTCGAGTCCAGAAGCTGGGACCCCCGTACCAGTCCTCCACTCAGATCCAGCACCATGAACAGCCCGCCACCTCCACCCCAGCCTCCTGTCCTGAACTCCAGAGCCCCGATGTTGCGGGCTTCCCCATCCCTTCCCTGGGGGCCGTGATAACTGCGCTAGGCCAGGGACTCAGCAGCTGCCACATGCAAATGGAGGTGTCCAGGGAAGGGAGGGTAAAGAGGAGAGATCTCCACTGGGCCTGGGACACTCCCTGGCAGTCAGGTTCCTGGGCCTGGGACGTGCGGTGGGAGACAGGCCTTACGGGCACAAGAGACAGGAACAGTGGCACATGCGAGCGCAGTTACCCACAGTCAGGGCCACTGGAGAAAAGTCAGCAACCTGGGGCCTGGGGTTCCCAGAGCAGGGTCTACATGAGGCTCACGACTGGGCAGCATGGGTCCTGCTCCACCCATGCCAACTGAAGCAGAATCTCGGGGTGTTTTCCATATCCTTATAAACTTTCAATTAAAAATAACATACATTCCAAAAAAGCGCACAGTTCACAAGTGATCAGCTCAGATAATCTTTATGAAGTAGACACACCCCAGGAGTCACAAGCCGCCTCAAGAAACACAACATTCCCGACACCCGGAAGCCCTCGGGGCCCCCCCCACCCAGGGTGATGGAGCTGAACTCCAACAGCAGGTCAATACCTCTGCTCTTGAACGTTCTACACAGATGGAACCAAACAGGATGAACGTGTGTGTCTGGCTTCTCTCTCGCAGCAGTGTGTTTCTGTGATTCCTTCCCATCGCAGTAGGGAACTCCCCCTACTGCGTGTGAACAGACCAGGATTTACTTACACGTGTAATGGCAGCAGGCACTGGGCTTGACTCCAGTTTCTGGCTATTATTCATGGTGCTGTATGGACATTCTTGCTCATGTCTTTGGGTGCAAAGATGTCCACATTTTGTTGGGCCTATACTTACAGGTAAAACTGCTGGGGTCAATGACACCCAACTGCTGGTGTCAATGCCCCCAGCCTGTGGCTGAGCAAGTTGTGTTTGTCGCTCATTGCAACAAGGAAGAACACGCACCTTGGGAATGCGGCACCTCAGTAAGAGGGTGTTTGACAGGACAGGGGAGAGGTATGGGGCTTGAGGCAGGTTGATCTCTACAAGGGCTCGGGGTACCAGGGCTGTCAGGAGAAGGGGGTACTCTTACGGTTAGGCATCTTAATAACACATGTAGAAGGTGGAAGGAATGAAGCGAGTCTAGAGCTGTGACTGGCAAAGCAGCAGCTGTCACTCAAGCTAGCCAAAACGGAGGGAGTCTGGTCATTTGGGTTTGGACAACATTTATGGTTTTGCTCATGGTCAGACAGGAATAAGAAGGGGTCTTGTTTTGTCTATCCTGTCTATTTGGTCTATCCTGGTCAAACAGCAGCCACATCTGATATGGGTGCTCTGTGAGATCATTTACGGTCAACGGGAGGACATCGAGGCCCAGCAGGCAGTGCTGGACTAGCCCCCAAATGTTGGCTGTCCCTCTCCCCATGGTGTGTGTATGTGCAGCATTAGTAGACACAGGCAGTTTTCCAAAGGGGTCCTGTCAATTCACACTCCCACCAGCAGTGCACAGAGCAGGTGCACAGAAAATATACTCTGTTGAGTAAATAAATGCTGTGATGGGAAAATGTTAGCGTCCTAAGCCAGCAAGTGATGTGGTCAGCGTATGAGTTTTTTTTTGAGTTGGAGTCTCACTCCATCGCCCAGGCTTGAGTGTTGCGGCATGCTCACAGCCACCCCAGCGTCAATCTGCTGGGCTGTGGAGATCCTTCTGCCTCAGCCTTCCAAGTAGTTGGAACCAAAGGTGTGTGTTACTGCGCGTGGCTAGTTTTTTATTTTATTGTAGAAATTAGGTCTCGCCAAGTTGCCTGGGTTGGTCTCGAACCTCAGACAATCCACTCACCTTGGCCTCCCAAAGTGCTGGGATTACAGGTCGAGCCACCGAGCCTGGTCAGCTTTGTGCTTTAAAAAGATCACCATCCCCAGGAGCAAGGAGCACATCTAGTACTCAGATCCTAATACTATTCTCCTAAAAAAGAAACTACGGCTCTTTGAAGAAAGGGCTGATTCTAGGGATGGGTTGGGAAATACACAAGATAAGCCGGGAGCACCCTGTAGTACCAAAAAGTAAGAAAGCGATCAAAACCTAACAACGATGGCAACAACAAAATTGCTGCAGGTATGCCAAAGGAGCCAGGAGTCAACTGAAGAGCTCCTAGTAGCCAAGGCTGGAACAATGTGACCAAGAACTAAAGTAGTATTATATTGTAAGCCAAAATACAAAACAAATATTAATGAGCCCACAGCAATATAAATGACTGAATAACAAAACAAATGAGGGGAAGGGACAACTCTTCTCTACAGAAGAATTCCATATGGTTGCATACAGAGACACTGCCTCGAGGAGGGGGACTAGGACCCCCACCCCCTGTGTAGGCTGCCCATGATGATGTCCTCCCAGAGAGGACAATGACGAACGGGGGGAAAGGGTGACTTGGTGGTGAGGAGACCTGACGCACACCCTCAGGCAGGGGACCCATGTCAACAGTGCCACTTGTCACTTATCGCGACAGTGACGAGTTGTGTTGATAGTATGTACCCTTGGTGTGATATGATGACATGACACCTGACCTCTGTGGCTTCTTCCCAAAACACATGACCTCAGCGTCACCCCGAGAAAAACCTCAGACGAGTCCCAAGAGGGGCATCCTGCACAACACTGACCAGCGCTCCTCAAACTGCCACGGTCAGAAAAAGCAAGGAGAGTCTCAGAAACTGTCACAGCCAAGAGGAGCTGAGGAGACGTGACAACTAAAAAGGACATTAGGGAAAAACTAAGACAATCTGAATAAAGTGTGGACTTCCATTAATAACCAGGTACTGACATTGGCCGTCTAGTTACGACCATCATACCACATGAATGTAAGAGGCAAACATGAGGGGAACCGGGCTCGAGGAATATGAGAACCCTCTGTACTGTCTTCACAACTTTCCTGTAAATCCAAAGTGTTCTGAAAGGCGTTTATTAGAAAAACGTTTTTAAAAAGTAACAACAGATTTTGCATGTACTCAAGTATGGACTGGAGGATATTGTAAAAACTACAAACGGTTGTTATATTAGTGCTGGGATTACATAAGATACGAAATTTATTAATATTTTTTTCTTGTCACTTTCCTTATGTAATAAAAAGCTATAAAGGAGAAAAAAAAAGATCATTCTGGCAACAGTGCCTGGTTGTTAGATAGGGCAACCATGTAATTTATCATCCAAATTGGGACACGTATAAGAGTGAAAGGGGACACTTTGAATAATGACGCCGGCCAGCAGGCAAGGAGCGCTGTCCTAGGCGACCCTGAGTGCACAGTGGCTTCACAGAAGTAGAACGCACAGGCTCGCATCCTCCTGATCCCATAAGCTTCAGTAACCCTGGAAAGGAGCGTTGGGACTGGCAGGGAAGCCAAGGTGTGGCATTCAGGGGAAGAGGGGGCAGCCAAGAGACAGGACGTGTGGACGTCGCCTGCAGAGGGAGGTAAAGGCCTGGGCATGGTTCCCACCCAATGTTCCTCCCTCCTCTCCCCTCTTCCCTTATAATTTTTTGCTTCCTCAGGCACCCAATACAGCACCTGCACCGTGCCCAGTTTCTGGGCGGGTGATTATCTTCTCTTAAGTCCCTTATTTACTGCACATCCTGACCGCTGCGGGTTCTGGGGAAAGGGAACCAGGACCAAGCAACAAAGGACTGCACCCCTGATTTGGGTTTCCACACTGCACCCTCTGCAGGAGCCCCCTCAGGACGGAGCATCTTGGGGGTCCCCATTCTCAGTGATCATCCCCACACTGTCACCCATTCTTGTGTCTCAGCCCTGGGTGCTGGCAGCACCCCCCACATCCGCAGAAGGGCCCACCGTGGCCGTGTCCGGTTGCCCACCCCTGGGCTTCCCAACTGCCTACTGCAGTCTGCTGGCCCTGCCGGGAGCCACACCAGCCCTGGCACCAGCAGAGTCACATGCTCGGGACTGGGGCCAAGGGTTCGGCTCTTTCTTCAGCATGGAATTTTTTGCTCCCCCTTCCCTTTGCATCTTCTTTCCTTTCTGTTTCATCTTTTTCCTTTTTCCCTTTCTCGGTCACATACGAACTTTGCAAATTATCTCTTCTGCCTAAGGAGCTAAAATATTATTTCAGAAACACAAGATGTCTTTGATATTTAGGAGATAAAAGAAGAATCGGGAGCAAAACAAACAAGTCCCTAGCACAGGTGCATCTGACAGTGGCAGCACGGAAAGTTCTGAAGCCTGGGTTTCTGAGACCTTCCCAGCAAAGGTCTCATTACCAGGTAGTGGCAGAGCCTCATGCCAGAGCCCTGGCCTGACAGGCAGCAGCAGGGACATACCCTCCTGGCTTCTTGGCTTTTCCCAACTCAGGAAGATGTTGGTTTCCACTCCAACTTCCTGTTTGTTCCAAAGTACAGTCTCCTGCACAAGAGCTTTGAGTTTCAATGCATGGAAGATGCTGTGTCTCCTGGTGTTTGGGGAGCTCTGAAGCAGCAACCCAGGTGCGTTGATCAGTACTGGGTCAACTTGCTTGAACTGGAGTCCTGCTGGAGTTGGCCAGGGGAAAACTTGTGTGACATCGGGAAGGCAGAGGGAGGCAGCAACACCTCTCTGAAAGTGACTGCGGTCAGCACATCTGCCCTTCCCCGTCCCATGTCCAGCTCTTCCTGACAGTCAGCCCTGCTGACCAACAACAGCCCCGACCCACCCCCAGATGCAGAGGTCAGCATGTGTCCTCCCTCCCCCTGAATCCGAGCTGTGACTGGCTCCAACCAGTAGAATGTGGTCCAACTGGCAGGTCAGGCCTAAGCCTCAAGAAGGCCTGGCATCTTCCACTTCTGCCTTCTTGGGAGCCTTGGGAACCTTTTAGGAAGTCCTGCTAACCCACTGTGGAGACCAGCTGGGGGTCAGGGGAGGCCCTAACACTCTGAAGACAATTAGTGGTTTGAAATATGTCCACAGGTCCTTTGGCGTTCCCTTCAAAAGTGGAGTCTAATTCCCCTTCCCTTGAGTACGAGCTGGACTTGGTGACTTACTTCTCACTCACAGAATAAGGAAGAAGTTTCGGTATGATTTCAGAGACCCGCCGTGGCTTCACCTTCACTTGGCTCACTCGGGGAGACCGGCTGCCACGCTGTGAGGTCACTCAGGCATCTCTGTGGAGAGGTCCCGTGGTGAGGAGCAGAGGTCTCTAGCCAAGAGAACTGGCTTGGACATGGACCTCTAGCCCCAGCCAAGTCTTCAGATAACAGCAGCCCCAGGTGACATCTTCAGCTCAACATCATGAGAGAGCCTGAACAGACCCACCCAGCTAAGCCACTCCTGAACTACCAACTTACCGAAGCCATGAGATGATGTTCACTGTTGTGAGACACTATGTTTAGAAGTAGCTTGTTAAGCAGAATAGGGAACAAATAGACTAGCCAATAGCGGGAACTGAGACCCCCCCCCCAGGACATGACTTCTGGGGAGGCTCCCGTCAGCCTCCAGCCCTCGGAGTCACTCAGGCTTAGGCACCACATATGTGGATGAGGAAGCCACCTCAGATGTTCTGGTTCCTCAGATGTCACAAAGAGCACAGAGACACATCCCTGTTGGGCCCTGTCCAAATTCCCAGCCCACAGAATCATGAGAAATAATAAAAATGGTTAAGTCACTAAGTTTTGGGATAGTTTATTATCCGCAATAGATAACTGAAATAACGGGTTCCCTGGGCAAAAAAAAGAGAAACACGGTGCCAGGACCCTGATCTCTGTTAGCAGGACCAAGAGCTGCCAGGAACGGTCTTCTTATTGTGAACAGTGGCTCTGTGAAGTCAGATGGGACAAGATAACAGAAGAAGGGACCCACGGCACCCAGCACAGGGACAGGTGCTTGGAGAAGAAACCACCACAGACCTTTCCTTACCTTTACAACGTGATGGGCAAAATAGGAACAAATGCCGCCATCACCCACGCCCCAAGTTCACGCAACACCTGTGATAAGCTCATAACGAAATTCCAACACAGAGCTGTCCATCTCTTGCTTTTGCCACATGTTATGCCTTCTGCATTCTGAGTACGAAGAGTCATGATGTAAATTCTGAAAGCAGAGAAGCCTTTTCAAAAGTCAACTTTTCAAATCACCGTGAGAAATGGAATGTGCTTGGTTCCTATTTTTAATAAATTGGGGGCGACACTGACTCCCACCTACACCATCTTCTTGGCTTCAAAATTTAAATAACATAAAGCTGGGTTTTCACAGGATCGACAGGGGCCGGAGCTTGGGAGGAAGTATGTTAGAGACCATTATGGGCAAAAAGCGGGGCAGGGAGAAGCCCGTCTTCGGACTGGGTGGAGCCAGGCCAGGGCGAGTGGTTGGGTCTGCTCTTACCCCCAGTCATGCTGATCTCTGCAGCAGCCTTGTTTTTACTTGTTTGGTTGGTTGGGGGGTTTTTTGTTGGCTTTTTTTTGTTTTGTTTTGCTTTTTGAGTTGGAGTCTCACTCTGTCGCCCAGACTGGAGCACAGTGGCCGTTCCTGGCCACCGCAGCCTCGACCTGCTGGGCTCCAGCAATCCTTCCACCTCAGCCTTCCAAGTGGCTGGAACTACAGGCGTGCGCTACCACACCCGGCTGATTTTTGATTTATTGTATAGATGAGGTCTGGCCAAGTTGCCCAGGTGGGTCTCGAACCTGCAGGCTCAGGCAATCCACTCATCACGGCCTCCCAAAGCATTGGGATTACAGGCTGAGCCACCGAGCCCGGCCTTGGTTTTTTTTTAGTTGTAGTCTCACTCTGTCGCCCAGGCTGGAGTGCAGTGGCACACTCACAGCCAGTGCAGCCTCAACCTGCTGGGTTCAGGTGATCCTTCCACCTCAGCCTTCCAAGTAGCTGTAACTACAGGTGCATGCTAACATGCCTTGCTAATTTTTTTTTATTTATTGTAGAGATGAAGTCTCACCAAGTTGGCCAGATAGGTCTTGAACCCGTGGGCTCAGACAATCCACTCACCTCAGCCTCCCAAAGTGCTAGGATTACAGGCTGAGCCACCGAGCCCAGCCGCAGTCTTACTTTAAAAAAAAAAAATAACAATAACAGATTTCAAGTCAATGGGAAAATTATTTTTTGATAACGCAGGCATCCTCGTTTTTAAAATAATAATTTTATTACTTACAGCTTCTCCCAAATTGTGTGAAATTTTGATCACTGAAACAATTCAGAGTCTCACCTGTATCTTGGGAGGAGAGGGAGGGACCAGCGTTTGCCCACACCTGGGCAGGAAGTAGACACCTAAGGAAGAGCTCCAAGCACAAAGATGCTGACATGACTCACCCCCACTGCTAGCTGGAGCTGGAGAAGAGATGCAGCCCAGCTCTGGGAGATGGCTCAGAGGACCAAAGTCTCACCCCTGCCAGAACATTAGTCAGCAGTAGAAGGAGAAACAGTGGTTACCAAAGCTTTATTTTTAACTACAGTTATACACAGATAACAGAGGGAGGGAGGTACAAAGAAACACACAGTTCAACAGTGTTTTTTCGGTGAGAAGGAAAAATCTGGATGGGCAAGAAAAACGACACCAGATAGGTGGCCTAATCCTTCCCCAAAGTGAACCCCAAGCTCAGCTCCAAGTTTCCCTCCTGACGAGGAAGGAAACAGGATCAGGGCCAGGGGACCAAGGCACTTAACATAAGAACCAACAGGCTCAAGAGAGACCTGCAGGGCCTGGCCTGGCACCTGGGGTCCTCCCTAGGGGTGCCCTGCCTGACACAGCAGAGCACTCACAGGTGTGGGAGCCCATGCAAAGACAAGCCCCCTGCAGCAACTCTGGGACAAAAGGACACAATGCTCAAGAGGGTGGGACACCCCCCCAACAATCTGCTGCCACCATCTCCAGACACTTCACACCACCATCCCTTGGAGGAGAGACAGAGAAGAGACGCCTTGTCCCCCATTTAAAATTAAGGAAAAGGTGCAAAGTTGCAGGATTAGGTGAAACTCAGGACGGGAAATACTAGCTTTGTTTTGGTAACGTATGAGAAAGGATATGCCTGGGGAAAGGACTGAGGGGAACAAGACGAAACAAAAACAAAACTAAAGGAGAAACACCAGGCTGTCTACCATGTTGTGGCACCATCTGATAACTGGCAACTTTTTTTGTTGTTGTTTTGGGGTTTTTCTGAGTCGGAGTCTCACTCTGTCGCCCAGACTGGAGTGCAGTGGCCACTCCCGGCCACCGCAGCCTCAACCTGCTGGGCTCCAGCGATCCTTCCGCCTCAGCCATCCGAGTAGCCGGAACTAGAGGCGTGCACTACCATGCCCAGCTGATTTTTTTATTTATTGTAGGGGGGAGGTCTCGCCAAGTTGCCCAGGTGGGTCTTGAACCCGTGGACTCAGGCAATCCACTCACCTCAGCCTCCCAAAGGCGCGGGATTACAGGCTGAGCCACCGAGACAGGCTAATAACTGGCAACTTTGTAACAAGGAAGGTCTGGACTCTCCCATCCAGCCCATCACCGGGTAGGCAGGCAGCACCCTTGTTGTTCTTGGCCCATCAGGACCGATGCCCATGGGTTTCCCATCCTCACTCAACAATATGCACCAGCTGCATACTCACTAAGCTCCTGCCACTCAGTGTATCCAGAGACCAGCAGCATCCCCACGGCCTGGAAGCCGGCAGGAGATGAGACTCTCACGTCCCACCCCAGACCCACTGGATCAGAAACTGTATTTCCACAAGCTCCTGGGTGATGAGGGGGCCCGCGAGAGTTTGAGAAGCAGCTCTGAGCTGTCCTGACTCCAGGCAGAAGAAACGCTTTTCCCGGGCCTTGCCTCTCTCAGACCATTTTGCAGCCTCTGTAGGCTTCATCCACAGAGAGAAGCCCTGAGCAAAAATTATCTCCAATGCATTCTTGCATTACTTCTCAACTGGAAGGCTGGGTGATTCAATTTTTAAAAGAAAAGCTGACTTATTTTTAGCCTTGTAAAATGCACAACCAGATGGATAGACACGCAGAGCTGACATTTGTTACATAAAAAAGTATGACAGTAGGTCCCAAGTCCATTATAGACCGGGCTTTTCAGCTGGAAGGAGAAAATGCAAGTTCCGTGACTGTCCAGTGGCCCCCAGGACACCCACTGCCAGACCTGGAACCCAAGGCATCCAGGAACAAACGTTCTAAGGAAAGCCCAACAGGCCAGGACCACGCACCCTCCTCTCCAACTTGAACCCAAGTCCCCACCTCTGTACCAGGGTACAGGGACCTCTGCAGCCAATTCTACCAACGAGAGAAGGAACCAGGGACCGCAGGCACCAGGCTTCTGGTCACCAAGTCCTGGCATTTTGGGGGAGGGGTATGAATCAACATCAGCCCACGTCTGGCCACACAGTGCACCACCACCTCCGGCCTCCTCACCCTTTTCTCCCAGAGTCAGGAGGTAAAGGAAAAGGCACCCACTAAAACCCGAGTCCACACTTGATGGGAAAGAGAGCCTGCATAAACCAGGGCTAGCCTGACACTTTGAAACCATGACTCATCAACACTAGTGGGCACAGGGGAGTTGATCCTCACTGCCAGCAGCCCCCACTAAACACCTTGGCTCTCCTCTCTCTCCTCTGCTCTGTGAGCTTGGGCAATGACCCGGAAAAAGTGTGGCAAAAGCATCACAAAGTAATTGAGTCAGTCTTTGCAGGTGACATCTTTGCAAAGACCACCCAGAAAGCCCAAGAAAAGGAACTTTAAAACTACGAGAACTAAAAAGAATCTTAGCAAAGTGAAACCATATTCCAGACAAAGCAAAGTCTTAGCCATATACAAGAGGAAATTTTTCAAAGCAGAGAAAGTGGAGTCCTCCTTCACACAGCATCAGTCAGTGTGAAGACATGACAGGAACAAGGTCCCATCCACAGTTCAACAGGAACAGGTAACCGGCAGACAACCCAGAACCCGTCACTTGGCACAGGCTCCTGACAAGCCAAGCCGGGCAATGGTGCTACCCTCCCCTCGGAGCTCCACCAGTGACGGGGTTGGATGGGAGATTCCAAACCTTCAAACATGGAAACACCCTAAATGTGCTCCACCTAAGAAAGTGCAAAACTCGGCCGGGCTTGGTGGCTCAGCCTGTAATCCCAGCACTTTGGGAGGCCGAGGCAAGTGGATTGCCTGAGCCCGCAGGTTTGAGACCAGCCCAGGCAACTTGGCGACACTGTTTCTACAATAAATCAAAAATGAGTCGGCCATGGTAGCAGGTGCCTGTAGTTCCGGCTACTCTGAAGCCTCGGGCAGAAGGATCGCTGGAGCCCAGTGGGTCGACGCTGTAGTGGCCGTAAGCTGGGGTGGCTGTGAGCACACCACTGCACTCCAGCCCAGGCAACAGAGTGAGACTCCAACTTAAAAAAAAAAAAAAGAAAGTGCAAGACTAACAGGAGAAAAACTTTCTCATTCTATGTCAAATATTATTCCCAATGGATTGAAATTTGCAACACAAAAAGTGAAACAAAAGAAGCACTAGAAGAAAGTACAGATGTAGATTTATAAATTAAATCATCCTTAACTGTGCCTGGGAAGGGCTTGTGTAATGTGACACCAAGGCAGGAAGCTGCCACAAAGGCAGATGCTGATGAATCTGACCACACAGAAATTAAATACATCCGTACAGAAAAGAGAAAAACTAGCAACACTAAATGATAAATGACAAGTGTGGGTAGGAAGCTGTTAAAGGTTAAGCCTTTATATATAGGAGGAGTGAAAGAAACACCACAGCAATCATCCTAAGAGGAAATGCCAGCAAAGGGCACAAGCTGGCAATTAAAAGAGTAAGAAAATCTAAATGCCCCAAACATGAACAGCAAAAAGATTATTAATCTCATCAATAACCAAAGAAACAAACAGCATTAATGCCATTTTTTCTCTCTTAGGTTGACAACAAAAAAATAGAAACATTGCTAATACTCACAGTTGGTGAGGGTTTGGGGGAAAACTTTTCATGCCCTCCAGAAGCAGGTAAAAATGGGTCTTCCCTTTCACGGCCTACTCTACTCAAAATAGGCCTCCGTTTCTGTCTCCACCAGACGCCTCCTGTCATCGGTTTATTCATGTATCCTTGACCACTCTCAGTCTCCCTGCTCCCCCTTCTGTCTGGCTATCCCACATCCAACTGGTCACTGGTGTCTAACCAGCACCCACCGACAATGTCTAAGTGAGCTGGCCACGCATGTCAAGGCATTTCACGTGACACCCTTTGACTGAGTGATGGCATCCCTAAAATGTATCCTGAGGAAATCACGCCAATTGTGAAAAGACAAATAAGCAAAGATGTTCATCGATAAATCGTTTATGGTACTTAAAAAACACAAACCCCTAACGTCCTACAAGAGGAAGGTAAGTGGAGAATGTTGTATCTACACAGCAGACTACTTCAAAGCAGTGATTCTCAGCCCCAACCTTTCATAAAAATCACAAGAGGGACTTAAAGATAAACTGATGCCTGAGTCCCACCCAAACCAACCACATCCCCACATATTCATGGAGGTGGAGTTTGGCCATCTGCATTTTTAAGAGTGTCCATAGAATGTACCTGATTTTTACATAGAATCCAGTGCCTAGCCTGGGTTGAGAACAGCTGTTATTAACTTAGTCAACAAGTGATGCTCAGAGTCACAGGATAGTGACATATTGCTAAATAAACAAGCAAGTTACAACAAAGCCACAAATCCAGCACTACCCCACTTCTTTTTTAAAAAAAAGAGTGTTTTGGCCGGGCACGGTGGCTCACGCCTACAATCCCAGCATTTTGGGAGGCCGAGGTGAGAGGATTACCTGAGCCCGCGGGTTTGAGACCAGCCTGGGCAACTTGGCGAGACCTTGTTTCTACAATAAATCAAAAAAATTAGCCAGGCATGGTGGTGCGTGCTTGTAGTTCCAACTACTTGGCAGGCTGAGGCGGAAGGATTGCCTGAGCCCAGCAGGTAGAGGCTGCGGTGGACGGGAGCGTGCCAGTGCCCTCCAGCCTGGGTGACAGAGTGAGATTCCAAAAAAAAGAGAGAATGTTTCTGCATGACTGCAGTTATGACTGCATTCCTAGAAAAGGGCTGGGAAGGTGTATACAGAAATGTTCACTGTGGGGAATCTCTCAGTACTGAAGTTGCAGATATCATGGTATAAGGCATAAAAACATTTTAATGTATACATTTTAATGCTTTTGTAATTAGAGAAACCAAAGTTTTTTTAAATTTTAAAAGAGGCTGGACTCGGTGGCTCAACCTGTAATCCCAGCACTTTGGGAGGCCAAGGAGAGTGGATTGCCTGAGCCCACAGGTTCGAGACCCACCCAGGCAACTTGATAAGATCTTGTCTCTACAATAAATCAAAAAAATTAGCCGGGCGCAGTAGCATGCATCTGTAGTTCTGGCTACTTGGAAGGCTGAGACGGAAGGACCACCGGAGCCCAGCAGGTCGAGGCTGCGGTGGCCAGGAGCATGCCACTGCACTCCAGCCTGGGTGACAGAGGAAGACTCCAATGCAAAAAAAAAAAAAAATTTTTTTTAAGAGATGACTTGACAGTCTGGTGGGCCCTGGTCCTACCTCACTGCTCACTCGCCCAGCAGGGGGGCAAAGGGGCAGGCTCTCCACAACCTAGACAGGCCTGTCTTCATCCGTTTTCTTGGGGTGAAGTCAAACCTTCTCAGTCACTCCCTACAAGTAAGTTGACGCCACATTAGGTCTGAGAGGATAAGCCACGACCCCTGAGGTGGGCTAGCACCCCACCAGGTCTCAGAGCCGCCAGCAGGAAGGTGCCAGAAGCCTCCTCTCAGCATCACAGGGTCACCAAGACAGAGAAATGAAGGGGCCTGTGCAACACCAACCCAGCTCTGGCAGGGCCGCAGAAGAAATGCTTCCTAAGTAAGTTCAGCCTCTAAGATGAATTTCTTACAGAAGTCACAGAAGGGATAGGGGAGGAGAATGAGAGGGGCTGAGGGGGAAAACAACAGGTGGCCCTTGGTTTTGGTGTCAGGAAGAGGTGCCGAGACATCTGGACGTGCATCAAACACCTGCAAAATAAGGAAAATGGCTCTGGATTCCACGAGGATTAAAAGGAACAGAGGACGTTTAAGCTCTTTTTTTTTTGAGTTGGAGTCTCACTCTGTCGCCCAGACTGGAGTGCAGTGGCCATTCCCGGCCACCGCAGCCTCGACCTGCTGGGCTCCGGCGATCCTTCCACCTCAGCCTTCCGAGTAGCCAGAATTACAGGCACGTGCTACCACGCCCAGCTAATTTTTTGATTTATTGCAGAGATGAGGTCTCGCCTGCCCAGGCGGGTCTGGAACCCGCGGGCTCAGGCAATCCACTCACCTCAGCCTCCCAACGTTTAAGTTCTTATATGTTGCAACTATGCCTTTTAGTTGAAATTTACCTGGCACTTTGTTAATTGCCCTCTTATTTTCTTTTTTCCTTTTCTCTGCATACCAAATTTGATATATTAATTAGATGTTTTAATCTAAAAAATTCATCAGAAGGTCTCGCATTGCCATAGCAACCGTGCCGCACCAGCACACACAAGTCACCCGCACACCACCACTGCCTCCTCAAGCCCGCACTGCCACGGGGCCAAGAAGTAACAGGGGATTGACTAGCCTGAAAACAAGGGACACGGAGGCCTGGGGCCACAGTCCCTTCCTGAAAGACTCTCCTTCGTCCTTTCCAAACTGCTCTTTCTATCTAAATAAGTCCCTGGCTTCCCGTTAAGTGCTACACAACGCTCTTTCCACAAACACTGTGCTGTGACTCCCGAGTTGTCTGTGCCCTGCCCATGACCCAAAAGCATGGGATGAAGTGGTCACCCACCCGGAGAGCATCCTCAGGTGTTCGGCCCAGGGCCAGTCTCAGTGTCCCAATTTCACCAAACAAAGCCCAGTTAAGTCCTGGAGGGGCATTCAGGTTGGGGAATGTGGCTACGGTACTCAGCCATGAGCTGTTGCATGTCCCAAAGCGCAGGCACCTGTGAGCCAAAGTCAACCAGCCACCTCACACAAGCCCAGGACTGATACCTCCACCATCCTACTATAAGCAAAGGCGGCGGCGAAGTAAGATAGTTTTCAAGCAGACCCTGTACTCGACTTGCCTTCTTAATGAGCCTTGAATTCTGAGACCGAACACCCAGTAAACAAGTAGGAAATGTCTACCCTAAAAAGCTGAAGGTAGCCTCAGCCCTAGATCAATTTCTCTACTTCCACATGTGCTGCCTGGGAGAGCAAAGTGCTACCATGCAGAAGAGTGGCCAGCTCTTGCCTGACACCGGCAAATGCTGAAAGCAGACGCACTTTTTTTTTTTTTCCTTAAGTTGGAGTCTCCCTCTGTCGCCCAGACTGGAGTGCAGTGGCATGCTCCTGGCCACTGCAGCCTCGACCTGCTGGGCTCCGGCGATCATTCCGCCTCAGCCTTCCAAGTAGATGGAACTACAGACACGCGCTACCACGCCCGGCTGATTTTTTGGGGGGGATGTATTGTAGAGATGAGGTGCACTTCTCAGCCGTCTCCTCACCCTGAGGCAGAAACTAGCTGCAACTCTGCTTCCTGATTAGCTCCTAGTTCACTCTGGGCTTTCTTTACTTTGAATATTTATGTTAGCCATATAACACATGAAACACTCACCACGGTGAGTTCTGCAGTCCCAAAGTTCAGAATGCAACCATGGGCCAGCCCAGAACACGTGGGGCCGGTGTGACTGGTCCTGAGAGCCCCTCCCGTGCTGACCCGTTCAGCAGAGCGCTGGCACCCCCAGGCAGCCCAACGGCCGGCCCCTCCGTGGCTGTCTCTGTGGAGGAATGCTGGTGCATGGGCCCACATTCACCAACACTGTCCTGAGGTCGTATTCTTGTAATTCCCCATAATGCTTAAATTATTTATTAGAAGGACTAGCTTGGACTCTTGAGCTGAGCTGTGCTCTAACATTACAAAAGATCCATCATCTCTCCGCAGGCTGCCTATAAGTGAAAAATGCGTATTTCAACTATTCTAAGAAAACGTCCAAAAAATCACGTGTCATCACTGTACCATTTAAAACTATGCATGACGTCTGTAGAAAATAGCTATACATTTGAGTGAATTTATCATAATACCCCAAGGCAGACACTGCACAGTCACGTTCCCTGGGGCAGCAAAGTAACGGTCCCCAGGGCCCAGGAGAGTCCCGGGAGGTATGCCTGCACAACCGGCTGCCTGTCACCTGCCCCCTGGCCTTCTGGGCTTTCCACAGGCACCCACTTCTGCATGGTCACTCAAGAGACACCCGTGGCCCAGGTTGACGGCTTTACCTGCCGGACTTGACAGCAAACCAGTTCCCAAGAGGGCAGGTCTTGGCACAAAGGCAAGGCCCTGCCTCTACCACACATCACCACGAAGTGCAACGGCTGGGCGGAACGGTGGCGACACAGCACGGTCACCCGGGAGCCAGAGAGCCGGGGG